>NW_023618436.1:0-113387 GCF_015220745.1 Sebastes umbrosus
CCCTAACCCTAACCCTAACCCTAACCCTAACCTAACCCTAACCCTAACCCTAACCCTAACCCTAACCCTAACCCTAACCCTAACCCTAACCCTAACCCTAACCCTAACCCTAACCCTAACCCTAACCCTAACCCTAACCCTAACCCTAACCCTAACCCTAACCCTAACCCTAACCCTAACCCTAACCCTAACCCTAACCCTAACCCTAACCCTAACCCTAACCCTAACCCTAACCCTAACCCTAACCCTAACCCTAACCCTAACCCTAACCCTAACCCTAACCCTAACCCTAACCCTAACCCTAACCCTAACCCTAACCCTAACCCTAACCCTAACCCTAACCCTAACCCTAACCCTAACCCTAACCCTAACCCTAACCCTAACCCTAACCCTAACCCTAACCCTAACCCTAACCCTAACCCTAACCCTAACCCTAACCCTAACCCTAACCCTAACCCTAACCCTAACCCTAACCCTAACCCTAACCCTAACCCTAACCCTAACCCTAACCCTAACCCTAACCCTAACCCTAACCCTAACCCTAACCCTAACCCTAACCCTAACCCTAACCCTAACCCTAACCCTAACCCTAACCCTAACCCTAACCCTAACCCTAACCCTAACCCTAACCCTAACCCTAACCCTAACCCTAACCCTAACCCTAACCCTAACCTAACCCTAACCCTAACCCTAACCCTAACCCTAACCCTAACCCTAACCCTAACCCTAACCCTAACCCTAACCCTAACCCTAACCCTAACCCTAACCCTAACCCTAACCCTAACCCTAACCCTAACCCTAACCCTAACCCTAACCCTAACCCTAACCCTAACCCTAACCCTAACCCTAACCCTAACCCTAACCCTAACCCTAACCCTAACCCTAACCCTAACCCTAACCCTAACCCTAACCCTAACCCTAACCCTAACCCTAACCCTAACCCTAACCCTAACCCTAACCCTAACCCTAACCCTAACCCTAACCCTAACCCTAACCCTAACCCTAACCCTAACCCTAACCCTAACCCTAACCCTAACCCTAACCCTAACCCTAACCCTAACCCTAACCCTAACCCTAACCCTAACCCTAACCCTAACCCTAACCCTAACCCTAACCCTAACCCTAACCCTAACCCTAACCCTAACCCTAACCCTAACCCTAACCCTAACCCTAACCCTAACCCTAACCCTAACCCTAACCCTAACCCTAACCCTAACCCTAACCCTAACCCTAACCCTAACCCTAACCCTAACCCTAACCCTAACCCTAACCCTAACCCTAACCCTAACCCTAACCCTAACCCTAACCCTAACCCTAACCCTAACCCTAACCCTAACCCTAACCCTAACCCTAACCCTAACCCTAACCCTAACCCTAACCCTAACCCTAACCCTAACCCTAACCCTAACCCTAACCCTAACCCTAACCCTAACCCTAACCCTAACCCTAACCCTAACCCTAACCCTAACCCTAACCCTAACCCTAACCCTAACCCTAACCCTAACCCTAACCCTAACCCTAACCCTAACCCTAACCCTAACCCTAACCCTAACCCTAACCCTAACCCTAACCCTAACCCTAACCCTAACCCTAACCCTAACCCTAACCCTAACCCTAACCCTAACCCTAACCCTAACCCTAACCCTAACCCTAACCCTAACCCTAACCCTAACCCTAACCCTAACCCTAACCCTAACCTAACCCTAACCCTAACCCTAACCCTAACCCTAACCCTAACCCTAACCCTAACCCTAACCCTAACCCTAACCCTAACCCTAACCCTA
Source organism: Sebastes umbrosus (assembly GCF_015220745.1). Classification (NCBI taxonomy): domain Eukaryota; kingdom Metazoa; phylum Chordata; class Actinopteri; order Perciformes; family Sebastidae; genus Sebastes; species Sebastes umbrosus. The sequence continues at coordinate 1,785 of NW_023618436.1, forward strand.
ACCCTAACCCTAACCCTAACCCTAACCCTAACCCTAACCCTAACCCTAACCCTAACCCTAACCCTAACCCTAACCCTAACCCTAACCCTAACCCTAACCCTAACCCTAACCCTAACCCTAACCCTAACCCTAACCCTAACCCTAACCCTAACCCTAACCCTAACCCTAACCCTAACCCTAACCCTAACCCTAACCCTAACCCTAACCCTAACCCTAACCCTAACCCTAACCCTAACCCTAACCCTAACCCTAACCCTAACCCTAACCCTAACCCTAACCCTAACCCTAACCCTAACCCTAACCCTAACCCTAACCCTAACCCTAACCCTAACCCTAACCCTAACCCTAACCCTAACCCTAACCCTAACCCTAACCCTAACCCTAACCCTAACCCTAACCCTAACCCTAACCCTAACCCTAACCCTAACCCTAACCCTAACCCTAACCCTAACCCTAACCCTAACCCTAACCCTAACCCTAACCCTAACCCTAACCCTAACCCTAACCCTAACCCTAACCCTAACCCTAACCCTAACCCTAACCCTAACCCTAACCCTAACCCTAACCCTAACCTAACCCTAACCCTAACCCTAACCCTAACCCTAACCCTAACCCTAACCCTAACCCTAACCCTAACCCTAACCCTAACCCTAACCCTAACCCTAACCCTAACCCTAACCCTAACCCTAACCCTAACCCTAACCCTAACCCTAACCCTAACCCTAACCCTAACCCTAACCCTAACCCTAACCCTAACCCTAACCCTAACCCTAACCCTAACCCTAACCCTAACCCTAACCCTAACCCTAACCCTAACCCTAACCCTAACCCTAACCCTAACCCTAACCCTAACCCTAACCCTAACCCTAACCCTAACCCTAACCCTAACCCTAACCCTAACCCTAACCCTAACCCTAACCCTAACCCTAACCCTAACCCTAACCCTAACCCTAACCCTAACCCTAACCCTAACCCTAACCCTAACCCTAACCCTAACCCTAACCCTAACCCTAACCCTAACCCTAACCCTAACCCTAACCCTAACCCTAACCCTAACCCTAACCCTAACCCTAACCCTAACCCTAACCCTAACCCTAACCCTAACCCTAACCCTAACCCTAACCCTAACCCTAACCCTAACCCTAACCCTAACCCTAACCCTAACCCTAACCCTAACCCTAACCCTAACCCTAACCCTAACCCTAACCCTAACCCTAACCCTAACCCTAACCCTAACCCTAACCCTAACCCTAACCCTAACCCTAACCCTAACCCTAACCCTAACCCTAACCCTAACCCTAACCCTAACCCTAACCCTAACCCTAACCCTAACCCTAACCCTAACCCTAACCCTAACCCTAACCCTAACCCTAACCCTAACCCTAACCCTAACCCTAACCCTAACCCTAACCCTAACCCTAACCCTAACCCTAACCCTAACCCTAACCCTAACCCTAACCCTAACCCTAACCCTAACCCTAACCCTAACCCTAACCCTAACCCTAACCCTAACCCTAACCCTAACCCTAACCCTAACCCTAACCCTAACCCTAACCCTAACCCTAACCCTAACCCTAACCCTAACCCTAACCCTAACCCTAACCCTAACCCTAACCCTAACCCTAACCCTAACCCTAACCCTAACCCTAACCCTAACCCTAACCCTAACCCTAACCCTAACCCTAACCCTAACCCTAACCCTAACCCTAACCCTAACCCTAACCCTAACCCTAACCCTAACCCTAACCCTAACCCTAACCCTAACCCTAACCCTAACCCTAACCCTAACCCTAACCCTAACCCTAACCCTAACCCTAACCCTAACCCTAACCCTAACCCTAACCCTAACCCTAACCCTAACCCTAACCCTAACCCTAACCCTAACCCTAACCCTAACCCTAACCCTAACCCTAACCCTAACCCTAACCCTAACCCTAACCCTAACCCTAACCCTAACCCTAACCCTAACCCTAACCCTAACCCTAACCCTAACCCTAACCCTAACCCTAACCCTAACCCTAACCCTAACCCTAACCCTAACCCTAACCCTAACCCTAACCCTAACCCTAACCCTAACCCTAACCCTAACCCTAACCCTAACCCTAACCCTAACCCTAACCCTAACCCTAACCCTAACCCTAACCCTAACCCTAACCCTAACCCTAACCCTAACCCTAACCCTAACCCTAACCCTAACCCTAACCCTAACCCTAACCCTAACCCTAACCCTAACCCTAACCCTAACCCTAACCCTAACCCTAACCCTAACCCTAACCCTAACCCTAACCCTAACCCTAACCCTAACCCTAACCCTAACCCTAACCCTAACCCTAACCCTAACCCTAACCCTAACCCTAACCCTAACCCTAACCCTAACCCTAACCCTAACCCTAACCCTAACCCTAACCCTAACCCTAACCCTAACCCTAACCCTAACCCTAACCCTAACCCTAACCCTAACCCTAACCCTAACCCTAACCCTAACCCTAACCCTAACCCTAACCCTAACCCTAACCCTAACCCTAACCCTAACCCTAACCCTAACCCTAACCCTAACCCTAACCCTAACCCTAACCCTAACCCTAACCCTAACCCTAACCCTAACCCTAACCCTAACCCTAACCCTAACCCTAACCCTAACCCTAACCCTAACCCTAACCCTAACCCTAACCCTAACCCTAACCCTAACCCTAACCCTAACCCTAACCCTAACCCTAACCCTAACCCTAACCCTAACCCTAACCCTAACCCTAACCCTAACCCTAACCCTAACCCTAACCCTAACCCTAACCCTAACCCTAACCCTAACCCTAACCCTAACCCTAACCCTAACCCTAACCCTAACCCTAACCCTAACCCTAACCCTAACCCTAACCCTAACCCTAACCCTAACCCTAACCCTAACCCTAACCCTAACCCTAACCCTAACCCTAACCCTAACCCTAACCCTAACCCTAACCCTAACCCTAACCCTAACCCTAACCCTAACCCTAACCCTAACCCTAACCCTAACCCTAACCCTAACCCTAACCCTAACCCTAACCCTAACCCTAACCCTAACCCTAACCCTAACCCTAACCCTAACCCTAACCCTAACCCTAACCCTAACCCTAACCCTAACCCTAACCCTAACCCTAACCCTAACCCTAACCCTAACCCTAACCCTAACCCTAACCCTAACCCTAACCCTAACCCTAACCCTAACCCTAACCCTAACCCTAACCCTAACCCTAACCCTAACCCTAACCCTAACCCTAACCCTAACCCTAACCTAACCCTAACCCTAACCCTAACCCTCACCCTAACCCTAACCCTAACCCTAACCCTAACCCTAACCCTAACCCTAACCCTAACCCTAACCCTAACCCTAACCCTAACCCTAACCCTAACCCTAACCCTAACCCTAACCCTAACCCTAACCCTAACCCTAACCCTAACCCTAACCCTAACCCTAACCCTAACCCTAACCCTAACCCTAACCCTAACCCTAACCCTAACCCTAACCCTAACCCTAACCCTAACCCTAACCCTAACCCTAACCCTAACCCTAACCCTAACCCTAACCCTAACCCTAACCCTAACCCTAACCCTAACCCTAACCCTAACCCTAACCCTAACCCTAACCCTAACCCTAACCCTAACCCTAACCCTAACCCTAACCCTAACCCTAACCCTAACCCTAACCCTAACCCTAACCCTAACCCTAACCCTAACCCTAACCCTAACCCTAACCCTAACCCTAACCCTAACCCTAACCCTAACCCTAACCCTAACCCTAACCCTAACCCTAACCCTAACCCTAACCCTAACCCTAACCCTAACCCTAACCCTAACCCTAACCCTAACCCTAACCCTAACCCTAACCCTAACCCTAACCCTAACCCTAACCCTAACCCTAACCCTAACCCTAACCCTAACCCTAACCCTAACCCTAACCCTAACCCTAACCCTAACCCTAACCCTAACCCTAACCCTAACCCTAACCCTAACCCTAACCCTAACCCTAACCCTAACCCTAACCCTAACCCTAACCCTAACCCTAACCCTAACCCTAACCCTAACCCTAACCCTAACCCTAACCCTAACCCTAACCCTAACCCTAACCCTAACCCTAACCCTAACCCTAACCCTAACCCTAACCCTAACCCTAACCCTAACCCTAACCCTAACCCTAACCCTAACCCTAACCCTAACCCTAACCCTAACCCTAACCCTAACCCTAACCCTAACCCTAACCCTAACCCTAACCCTAACCCTAACCCTAACCCTAACCCTAACCCTAACCCTAACCCTAACCCTAACCCTAACCCTAACCCTAACCCTAACCCTAACCCTAACCCTAACCCTAACCCTAACCCTAACCCTAACCCTAACCCTAACCCTAACCCTAACCCTAACCCTAACCCTAACCCTAACCCTAACCCTAACCCTAACCCTAACCCTAACCCTAACCCTAACCCTAACCCTAACCCTAACCCTAACCCTAACCCTAACCCTAACCCTAACCCTAACCCTAACCCTAACCCTAACCCTAACCCTAACCCTAACCCTAACCCTAACCCTAACCCTAACCCTAACCCTAACCCTAACCCTAACCCTAACCCTAACCCTAACCCTAACCCTAACCCTAACCCTAACCCTAACCCTAACCCTAACCCTAACCCTAACCCTAACCCTAACCCTAACCCTAACCCTAACCCTAACCCTAACCCTAACCCTAACCCTAACCCTAACCCTAACCCTAACCCTAACCCTAACCCTAACCCTAACCCTAACCCTAACCCTAACCCTAACCCTAACCCTAACCCTAACCCTAACCCTAACCCTAACCCTAACCCTAACCCTAACCCTAACCCTAACCCTAACCCTAACCCTAACCCTAACCCTAACCCTAACCCTAACCCTAACCCTAACCCTAACCCTAACCCTAACCCTAACCCTAACCCTAACCCTAACCCTAACCCTAACCCTAACCCTAACCCTAACCCTAACCCTAACCCTAACCCTAACCCTAACCCTAACCCTAACCCTAACCCTAACCCTAACCCTAACCCTAACCCTAACCCTAACCCTAACCCTAACCCTAACCCTAACCCTAACCCTAACCCTAACCCTAACCCTAACCCTAACCCTAACCCTAACCCTAACCCTAACCCTAACCCTAACCCTAACCCTAACCCTAACCCTAACCCTAACCCTAACCCTAACCCTAACCCTAACCCTAACCCTAACCCTAACCCTAACCCTAACCCTAACCCTAACCCTAACCCTAACCCTAACCCTAACCCTAACCCTAACCCTAACCCTAACCCTAACCCTAACCCTAACCCTAACCCTAACCCTAACCCTAACCCTAACCCTAACCCTAACCCTAACCCTAACCCTAACCCTAACCCTAACCCTAACCCTAACCCTAACCCTAACCCTAACCCTAACCCTAACCCTAACCCTAACCCTAACCCTAACCCTAACCCTAACCCTAACCCTAACCCTAACCCTAACCCTAACCCTAACCCTAACCCTAACCCTAACCCTAACCCTAACCCTAACCCTAACCCTAACCCTAACCCTAACCCTAACCCTAACCCTAACCCTAACCCTAACCCTAACCCTAACCCTAACCCTAACCCTAACCCTAACCCTAACCCTAACCCTAACCCTAACCCTAACCCTAACCCTAACCCTAACCCTAACCCTAACCCTAACCCTAACCCTAACCCTAACCCTAACCCTAACCCTAACCCTAACCCTAACCCTAACCCTAACCCTAACCCTAACCCTAACCCTAACCCTAACCCTAACCCTAACCCTAACCCTAACCCTAACCCTAACCCTAACCCTAACCCTAACCCTAACCCTAACCCTAACCCTAACCCTAACCCTAACCCTAACCCTAACCCTAACCCTAACCCTAACCCTAACCCTAACCCTAACCCTAACCCTAACCCTAACCCTAACCCTAACCCTAACCCTAACCCTAACCCTAACCCTAACCCTAACCCTAAACCCTAACCCTAACCCTAACCCTAACCCTAACCCTACTTGAACCCTAACCCCTAACCTTACCCTGACTCAACCTTCTTACCCTAACCTCCACCCACCCTCTTACCCTAACCCTAACCCCTACCCCTAACCCTAACCCCTAATCCTAACCCCATACCTTACCCTGACCTTAACCCTAACCCGATCCCTTCCCCTCAACCTCATTCCTTACCCTAACCCATCTGTCCCCTCCCCACTTACCTCCAATCCCTGACCCCCACTACCCCTTACCCTAACCCCAACCCTTCTGACCCTCTCCTTCCTTCCCTGACCCCCTCAACCCGAATCCCACTGTTCTACCTCCTTCCCCTTCCCCTCTCCACCCCTAATCCTCCATCTCCTTTCCTTCCCCAAACCTAATCCTTCCCTCTCCAACCTCATCTGTTTCACCCATTTTCCTTCCCAACAGTGTTACCTGGGACCCTCCTCCAGAGAAGACTACAAATCAAACAATAATAATAAAAAATATACTTTTATCTTGACACTGCACAGGTCCTTTTTATTTTTTCTTATTCCTTTTAGTGCTTTTATTCTAAATTAAGATACTCTATGTGTGTGATTATGTTTTTTATACATTTATGTGTGATATATGTTTACCTTGACCTTCCACATATATTTTACTTATCCGCCATGGAGCCTTTTAAGCACTGTCCTTCTATTTATTTTCTTTTATTGATTTATTTATTCTTTTATTATTGACCTTTCAGGACCTGTGCAGTTATTACCTTGCCTTCTCTCCTTGTCCCACCAAAAAAGCATTGGCTCCCCGTCCGCTTGGGGACCACATCCTGGTCCTCCGCCTCGTCTGGGAGTCGAACCCGGGCCTCCCGGGGCGGAGAGCTGCTCCGGCCACCTCACCCATCCATCCCGACAGGAACAGGAACCAGCTCACACATAAAGCATCATACAGCCACACACACTTACATACAGATCTTTAGGCCAGTGCAAACAAACCTCCACCGGATCTATCAACCCCAACCATAACCCAAACCTAACCCAGCCAGTGCCACTGATCTGTTCTTATTACTTGGTTTTATTTATTTATTGATTTTATTGTTTTTAACACCTTTTACATAACTGTATGATGCACAAAATGCTTTGTTCCATTGGGGACTTGAACCTTGGTCTGCCGGGTGTGGGGACAGACCTCTAGCAGGAGAACCACATACCATATCTCTCATAAGACCACCAAAACTGAAAACATACTTCCTTGTCTCCTCCTCCCCTTCCACACCCCCTATTGGACCAATCAAACACAACAACCAGTTTTCCCTCCGAAATTTAAACCCAAACTTGCCTCATCATCCTATCACAGGACACCACCAGAAACCAGACATACTGATTGGGTAGTTGAGGCTTGCAGGAAGGACTCACACCCCTTCCTGTAACACTTAACTACCCCCAGAGCTGTGCCGGCACTCTTACAATTCCTCTGATGAAGCAGCAACTCTGCGAAACGTCAGGAACCACTCGACGGCACAGGACACCTTTTACTCTTTTTTAGCCTTTTAAGTACACCATTGTGTTTTATTGTTGTTTTTTATCTTGGTTTTAATTGTTAAAATTTTAACCTATTAAAGCTAAATACCTTTTTAAATCGTCTGTGGAGGGCTCTACCAGGCTGCACTCTGGCCTAGCTTTCAGGCCTCCATTTTCTCCACACACATGGACTTCTGCACCTAACAAACAATTTGCAGATTGTTTTTTTTGGAAAGCCTCTCCTCTAAGCTGTCTCAGCAGGCCCACCGGGAAACTCCTACCACATCTACCTTCCAGGAGATACACCAAGCCACTTCCTCAAGGCCTACCTCGGCACCCACCCAAAAGGACCAGCAGGCCAGAGACCTCCACCTGCATTCCCTAGGTAAGAGCCCACACAATTTTTTGACGATTAACAAATGTTTTTACACAGAGGAAAGGATGTGCCCTCGAGTGGCAGAGGTAAGTCGGCACGGCTCTCACACACACACGCACACACTACACCACAACCACTCATGTCCATCCCACAACGCAGAACACTAGTCAACCATCCTACCACACATACAGCCACAACCATGGACACACAACATACATCCACACTCAATCACCCACCAGATCCACACACCAGAACGCTCAGCAAGCAATATTTCAAAATCATACAGGCCATACACCACAAACACATAGCAGATACAGCCATTTCTACACAAACATTTCCACCTGGGATGATGAGGCATGTTCATAGACTCTCAGCTTTCATAAAGCCATCCACACCCACTGAACACACACGCAGCCAAATTCAGGCCAACACTATCAACTGGATGCACACTAATATGATCATCCTACAACAACACTATCAGTCGACCATACATACCCTCACCAACACCACCCATAACCCCCTGGCCCTCCAAATAGCCATTGGTTGGGCCAGGAAGCGCTATGGCCACAGATTAAGACAGGAAACCATACATTCACTACAACACACCTTCAACACACAACACACCTCCTCTCAACCCCCTCCCAAGTCTACCCTCAGGTCGGACAGCTCTCTGTCCCCGATCCCGGAGCTCTCAGATGAGGTGGACTTCCCACCCCTGCCGGCCCCGCACAGGCCCCCCCTTTCCCTTGGATCCCAACACATCACCCGACACCACCAGCAGGTTAACCAGGAACCCCTGCTCCCTACCCCACCACCAACTCGAGGACTCATTCCTGCACCCAACCAGCCCCCACCGGACCCACCACAGGCCCCCCGCCCACAGAAGCAACTCACCATATCCTTTACCAAACGGACCCCTCCCTCCTCAGCACCTGCCCCTTCACTGCCCCGGACACCCAAACAGGTCCCCGGTCCGGCAGAAACCTCATCTCCACTTCCAAAGCGGACCAAGAGGATCTCCTGGGGGCCCGACCAGACTACCCAGCAGATCAGCCCCATCTACCCTGCTAACCACAAGGCCCCTAGCCTGGATATAATAACATCCCCCACCATTCACAGTAAGCACAACCTTGCAGTTATAACCATTGACACCATCTCTCCTCTCCCTCTCACACCCACAGGTGGCGCTGGTGACCGGACTGGCCTTGTCGGGCGGCGGGCCCCAATTGAGCAGCTGCAGGAGGCTACACCCATGATGATTGGGACTCCAAAGGCTAACACTGCCACTTTGAAAGCCCTATCTGAGCCCTCCACTCAGCACTCTTTTGGGGTCGCGCCGCCTGCCTTGGCCTCTCTGGAAGCCAGCGCTACCACAGGTCTGGAATCCAACACCCAAGAACTCTTCACCTACACCCCTTCCTTCGACCACGACAGAAGCTACTCCCCAGGCCCCTGTAAACCCACCTGCCACGACAACGGACCCGAGAAATGGACCATTACAACACGGACGCAATATGTGGTATTGGGCGACGCCCACATCAGTAAATTCCCATCTCACTCAAACCTGGATCTACAACTCGACAGCTACCCCTATGCCAACTTCCGGCACTTCCATAAGCTTTTTAAAAGGACAGCACCCAACCCCACCACTGCAACCATCATCCTCGCAGTTGGCTTTAATGACAGGTTCCAGGACCCCAAGGACGCCGGCAAACAACTAAAAGCCATGCTGAGACATGCATATGTCGCCTTCCCCAATGCTGAAATATATGTACCCCTCATCAACTTCTCCCCAAACCTCAGCCCCGAACACAGGTGCACCCTCAAATACATTAACAAGGTCATCAGCACTCTTCAACATATCCCTGCAATCCCACCCCAGGACTTCATAACGGAACCCAATAATCTCATCTGGACGCCTACCACAGCCAAGCTCATCCTCAGACAGTGGCGTCAGTTCCTCATCATTTAATTCCTAACCTTAACCCTTACCCACCCTCTCATCCTAACCCTAACCCTACCCCCCTAACCCTTACCTCCTACTTGAACCCCTAACCCCCTAACCTTACCCTGACCCTACCTTCTTACCCTAACCCTAACCCCCTACTTGAACCCCAACCCCCTAACCTTACCCTGACTCAACCTTCTTACCCTAACCTCCACCCACCCTCTTACCCTAACCCTAACCCCTACCCCTAACCCTAACCCCTAATCCTAACCCCATACCTTACCCTGACCTTAACCCTAACCCGATCCCTTCCCCTCAACCTCATTCCTTACCCTAACCCATCTGTCCCCTCCCCACTTACCTCCAATCCCTGACCCCCACTACCCCTTACCCTAACCCCAACCCTTCTGACCCTCTCCTTCCTTCCCTGACCCCCTCAACCCGAATCCCACTGTTCTACCTCCTTCCCCTTCCCCTCTCCACCCCTAATCCTCCATCTCCTTTCCTTCCCCAAACCTAATCCTTCCCTCTCCAACCTCATCTGTTTCACCCATTTTCCTTCCCAACAGTGTTACCTGGGACCCTCCTCCAGAGAAGACTACAAATCAAACAATAATAATAAAAAATATACTTTTATCTTGACACTGCACAGGTCCTTTTTATTTTTTCTTATTCCTTTTAGTGCTTTTATTCTAAATTAAGATACTCTATGTGTGTGATTATGTTTTTTATACATTTATGTGTGATATATGTTTACCTTGACCTTCCACATATATTTTACTTATCCGCCATGGAGCCTTTTAAGCACTGTCCTTCTATTTATTTTCTTTTATTGATTTATTTATTCTTTTATTATTGACCTTTCAGGACCTGTGCAGTTATTACCTTGCCTTCTCTCCTTGTCCCACCAAAAAAGCATTGGCTCCCCGTCCGCTTGGGGACCACATCCTGGTCCTCCGCCTCGTCTGGGAGTCGAACCCGGGCCTCCCGGGGCGGAGAGCTGCTCCGGCCACCTCACCCATCCATCCCGACAGGAACAGGAACCAGCTCACACATAAAGCATCATACAGCCACACACACTTACATACAGATCTTTAGGCCAGTGCAAACAAACCTCCACCGGATCTATCAACCCCAACCATAACCCTAACCCTAACCCTAACCCTAACCCTAACCCTAACCCTAACCCTAATCCTCCATGTCGATCCTCCATGTCGCTCCTCTATATCACTCATCGTTGTCACTCTTTCTTGCGCCCCATGTCACTCCTCTATGTCACTCCTCCATGTCACTCCTTCTTGCTGCTCGACGTCGCTCCTCCGTGTCACTCCTTCTTGCTTACAAGTAGGAGTGACATGGGGGAGTGACATGGAGGATTGACATAGAGTAGTGACATGGAGGAGAGACATGGAGGAGCGACATGGAGGAGTGACATGGAGGAGTGACATTGAGGAGTGAGTTGGAGGAGCGAAATAGAGGAGTGATATAGAGGAGTGACATGGCGGAGTTACATGGAAGATATGGAGAAGTGACATATAATAGTGACATGGAGGAGCTAATTGGAGGATCGACATGGAGGATTGAAATGGCGGAGTGACATGGAGGAGTGAGAAGGAGGAGTGACATAGAGGAGTGACATGGAGGAGTGATGTGGAGGAGCGACATGGAGGAGTTACATGGAGGAGCGATATGGAGGAGAGACATGGAGGAATGACATGGAGGATTGACATAGAGGAGTGATGTAGAGGAGTGACATGGAGGAGCGATGCAAGAAGGAGTGACATGGAGGAGGGACATGTAGTAGTGACATGGAGGAGTGACATGGAGGATCGACATTGAGGAGTGACATGGAGGAATGACATGGAGGATTGAAATGGTGGAGTGACATGGAGGAGTGAGAAGGAGGAGCGATATGGAGGAGTGACATAGAGGAGTGACATGGAGGAGTGACATTGAGGAGTGATATGGAGGAGCGACGTGGATGAGTTAAATGGAGGAGCGATATGGAGGAGTGACATAGAGGAGTGACATGGAGGAGTGAGAAGGAGGAGTGACATAGAGGAGTGACATGGAGGAGTGATGTGGAGGAGCGACATGGAGGAGCGACGTGGAGCAGCAAGAAGGAATGACATGGAGGAGTGACATGGAGGGGTGACATGGAGGAGTGACATGGAGGAGTGACATTGGAGAGCGACATGGATGATAGACATGGAAGAGTGACATAAAGGAGTGACATAGAGGAGTGAAGAGGAGGAGCGACATGGAGGAGAGACATGGAGGAGTTTCATTGAGACGTGACATGGAGGGGTGACATGGAGGAGTGAGAAGGAGGAGTGACATGGATAGGTGACATGGAGGAGTGACATTGAGGAGCAAGGAAGAGTGACATGGAGGAGTGACATGGAGGAGTGACATGGAGGAATGAGATGGAGGATTGACATAGAGGAGTGATGTAGAGGAGTGACGTAATATTGACGAGTTAAATGGAGGAGTGAAATAGAGGAGTGACGTGGAGGAGCAACATGGAGGAGTTACATGGAGGAGCGATATGGAGGAGTGACATAGAGGAGTGACATGGAGGAGTGACATTGAGGAGCAAGGAAGAGTGACATGGAGGAGTGACATGGAGGAGTGACATGGAGGAATGAGATGGAGGAGTGATGTAGAGGAGTGACATGGATGAGCGATGTGGAGCAGCAAGAAGGAGTGTCATGGAGGAGCGACGTGGAGAAGCAAGAAGGAGTGACATGGAGGAGCGACATGGAGGAGTGACATGGAGGAGTGAAATTGAGGAGTGAGTTGGAGGAGCGAAATAGAGGAGTGATATAGAGGAGTGACATGGATGAGCGACGTGGAGCAGCAAGAAGGAGTGACACGGAGGAGCGACGTGGAGCAGCAAGAAGGAGTGACATGGAGGAGTGACATGGAGGAGTGACATGGGGGAGCAAGAAAAAGTGACAAGGACGAGTGAAATGGAGGAGCGATATGGAGAATCGACATGGAGGATGGAAATGGCGGAGTGACGTGCAGGAGTAAGAAGGAGCAGTGACATGGAGGAGTGCTATGAAGGAGTTTCTTTGAGGAGTGACAAGGAGGGGTGACATGCAGGAATGACATGGTGGAGCTTCATGGAGGAGTGACATGGAGGAGGGATATGTAGTATTGACATGGAGGAGTGACATGGAGGATCGACATTGAGGAGTGACATGGAGGAGTGACAATAAGGAGCAAGGAAGAGTGACATGGAGGAGTGACATGGAGGAGTGACATGGAGGAATGACATGGAGGATTGAAATGGTGGAGTGACATGGAGGAGTGAGAAGAAGGAGTGACATGAAGGAGTGACATAGAGGAGTGATGTGGAGGAGCGACATTGAGGAGCGATATGGAGGACTGACATTGAGGAGCAAGGAAGAGTGACATGGAGGAGTGACATGGAGGAGTGACATGGAGGAATGACATGGAGGATTGAAATGGCGGAGTGACATGGAGGAGTGAGAAGGAGGAGTGACATGGAGGAGTGACATAGAGGAGTGATGTAGAGGAGTGACATGGAGGAGCGACGTGGAGCAGCAAGAAGGAAATAACATGGAGAAGTGACATGGAGGGGTGACATGGAGGACTGACATGGAGGAGTGACATGAAGGAGTGACATTGAGGAGCAAGGAAGAGTGAAATGGAGGAGTGACATGGAGGATTGAAATGGCGGAGTTATGTGGAAGATATGGAGAAGCGACATATAATAGTGACATGGGGGAGTGACATGGAGGATCTACATGGAGGAGTGACATGGAGGAGAGACATGGAGGAGCGACATGGAGGAGTGACATGGAAGAGTGACATTGAGGAGTGAGTTGGAGGAGCGAAATAGAGGAGTGATATAGAGGAGTGACATGGATGAGCGACGTGGAGCAGCAAGAAGGAGTGACATGGAGGAGCGATGTGGAGCAGCAAGAAGGAGTGACATGGAGGAGTGACATGGAGGATCGTTATTGAGGAGTGACATGGAGGAGTGACATGGAGGAGTGACATAGAGGAGTGATGTGGAGGAGCGACATGGAGGAGTGACAAGGAGGAGTGACATGGAGCAGCAAGAAGGAGTGACATGGAGGAGTGACATGGAGGGGTGACATGGAGGAGTGTTATGGAGGAGTGACATGTAGGATTGACAAGGGGGAGCGACATGGATGATAGACATGGAAGAGTGACATGAAGGAGTGATGAGGAGGAGCGACATGGAGGAGTGACATAGAGAAGTTTTATTGAGAAGTGACATGGAGGGGTGACATGGAGGAGTGAGAAGGAGGAGTGACATGGAGAGGTAACATGAATGAGTGACATATAGGAGTGACGTAATATTGAGGAGTGAAATGGAGGAGTGACATTAAGGAGCGACATGGAGGATCAACATGTAGGAGTGATATTGGGGAGTGACATGCAGGAGTGACATGTAGGAGTGACATGGAGGATCGACATGGAGCAGTGACGCAGAGGAGTGACTTTTAGCAGCCACATGATGGAGTGACATGGAGGAGCGACATGGAGGAGTGACATGGAGGAGTGGCAACATGGAGGCTCAACATGGAGAAGTGACATAGAGGAGTGATGTGGAGGAGCGACATGGAGGAGTGACATAGAGGAGTGACATGGAGGATTGACATTGAGGAGCAAGGAAGAGTGACATGGAGGAGTGACATGGAGGAGTGACATGTTGAAGTCATATGTAGGAGTGACATGGAGGATTGACATGGAGGATTTACATGGAGGATCGACATGGAGGAGTGACATAGAGGAGCGACATGGAGGCTCAACATGTAGGAGTGATATTGAGGAGTGACATGAAGGGATGACAAATAGGAGTGAAATGGGGGTGCAAGAAATAGTGACAAGGAGGAGTGACATGGAGGAGCAACATGGATAATCGACATGGGGGAGTGACATGGTGGAGTGAAATGGAAAAATCGAAATGGAGGAGTGACATAGAGGAGTGACGTGATATGGAGGAGTGAAATGGATCATTGACATGGAGGAGTGACATGGAGGATCGACATGGAGGAGTGACATAGAGGAGTGATGTGGAGGAGCGACATGGAGGATTGACGAGGAGTAGTGACATGGAGGAGTGACATGGAGGAGTGACATGGAGGGTTTACATGGAGGAGTGAGAAGTTGGAGTGATATGGAGATGTGACATGGAGGAGTGACATGGAGGAGCTTCATGGAGGAGTGACATGGAGGAGTTCCATGTAGGAATGACATGGAGGAGTGACATGGAGGATCGACATAGAGGAACTCCTCTCTCCTCTCCTAGAGGAGTGACATGGAGGAGGGACATAGAGGATTGACGTGGAGGAGCGACATGGAGAAATTACATGGAGAATTGATATTGAGGAGCAACAAGGAGGTTCAACATGTAGGAGTTATATTGAGGAGTGACATTGAAGGGCGGACATGGAGGCTCAACATGGAGGAGTGACATAGAGGAGTGACATTGAGGAGCGACATGGAGGAGCGACATGGAAGAGTGACATGGAGGAGTGACATGAAGGATTGACATGGAGGAGCGACGTGGAAAAGCAAGAAGGAGTGACATGGAGGAGTGACATAGAGGAGCGACATGGAAGAGTGACATGGAGGAGTGACATGTAGGAGTGACATGGAGGAGCGACATGGATGAGAAACATGGAGGAGTGACATGGAAGACATGAAGAAGTGACATGGAGGAGTGATATGGAGGAGTAACATTGAGGAGTGATATAGAGGAGTGATGTGGATGAGCGACATTGAGGAGTGAGAAGGAGGAGTGACATGGAGGAGTGACATGGAGTAGTGATATGGAGGAGTGATATGGAGATGTGACATGGAGGAGTGACAAAGAGGAGGAGTGATATTGAGGAGCAAGGAAGAGTGACATGGAGGAGTGACATGGAGGAGCTTCATGGAGGAGTGACATGGAGGAGTGCTATGAAGGAGCGATATGGAGGAGCAAAAAGGAGAAGTGACATGGAGGAATGACATGAAGGAGGAGTGACATGGAGGAGAGACATAGAGGAGTGAGAAGGAGGAGTGACATGGAGGAGTGACATGGAGAAGCAACACGGAGGCTCAACATATAGGAGTGATATTGAGGAGTGACATGTAGGAGTGACATGGAGAATCGACATGGAGGAGTGACATGGAGTAGTGATATGGAGGAATGAGAAGGAAGAGTGATATGGAGATGTGACATGGAGGAGTGACATGGAGTAGTGATATGGAGGAGTGAGAAGGAAGAGTGATATGGAGGAGCAAAATGGATGAGTGACAAGGAGGAATGACATGAAGGAGGAGTGACATGGAGGAGTGACATAGAGGAGTGATGTGGAGGATCGAGATGGAGGAGTGACATGGAGGAGTGACAAGGAGGAGTGACATAGAGGAGTGACATGGAGTAGTGACATTGAGGAGTAAGGAAGAGTGACATAGAGGAGTGACATGGAGGAGCTTCATGGAGGAGTGACATGGAGGAGTGAAATGTAGGATTGACATGGAGAATCGACATGGAGGAGTGACATGGAGTAGTGATATGGAGGAGTGAGAAGGAAGAGTGATATGGAGATGTGACATGGAGGAGTGACATGGAGGAGTGACATGGAGGAGCTTCATGGAGGAGTGACATGGAGGAGTGCCATATAGGAATGACATGGAGTAGTGACATGGAGGATCGACATAGATGAGTGACATGGAGGAGCGACATGGAGGAGCGACATGGATTAGCGATATGGAGGAGCGACATGGAGGAGTGACATGGAGGAGTGACATGGAGGAGTGACATAGAGGAGTGACATGGAGGAGTGACATTGAGGAGCAAGGAAGAGTGACATGGAGGAGTGACATGTAGGAGCTTCATGGAGGAGTGACATGGAGGAGTGACATTGAGGAGCAAGGAAGAGTGACATGGAGGAGTGACATGTAGGAGCTTCATAGAGGAGTGACATGGAGTAGTGACATTGAGGAGCAAGGAAGAGTGACATAGAGGAGTGACATGGAGGAGCTTCATGGAGGAGTGACATGGAGAATCAACATGGAGGAGTGACATGGAGGAGTGAGAAGGAAGAGTGATATGGAGATGTGACATGGAGGAGTGACATAGAGGAGTGACATGGAGGAGTGATATTGAGGAGCAATGAAGAGTGACATGGAGGAGTGACATGGAGGAGCTTCATGGAGGAGTGACATGGAGGAGTGCCATGTAGGAATGACATGGAGTAGTGACATGGAGGATCGACATAGATGAGTGACATGGAGGAGCGACATGGATGAGCGATATGGAGGAGCGACATGGAGGAGTGACATGGAGGAGTGACATGGAGGAGTTAAATGGAGGAGTGACATAGAGGAGTGACATGGAGGAGTGACATTGAGGAGCAAGGAAGAGTGACATGGAGGAGTGACATGTAGGAGCTTCATGGAGGAGTGACATGGAGGAGTGACATGGAGGAGTGACATTGAGGAGCAAGGAAGAGTGACATGGAGGAGTGACATGTAGGAGCTTCATGGAGGAGTGACATGGAGGAGTGACATGTAGGATTGACATGGAGGATCGACATGCAGGATAGACATGGAGGAGTGATATGGAGGAGTGACATGGAGGAGTGATATTTAGGAGTGACATGGAGGATCGACATGAAGGATAGACATGGAGTGGTGATAACTTGTAACTCATCCATGTCACTCCTCCATGTCACTCCTCCTTCTCACTCCTCCATGTCACTCCGCCATTTCCATCCTCCATGACGATTCTCCATAACGCTCCTCCATATCACTCGTCCTTGTCATTCTTTCTTGCTCCCACATGTCACTCCTCCATGTCACTCCTCCACGTCGCTCCTCCGTGTCACTCCTTCTTGCTGCTCCACGTCACTCATCCATGTCACTCCTCTATATCACTCATCTATTTCGCTCCTTCAACTCACTCCTCCATGTCGCTCCTCCATGTCACTCCTCCATGTCTCTCATCCATGTCGATCCTCCATGTCACTCCTACTTGTCCTACTTGTCCCATGTCGCTCATCCTTGATCCTCCATGTCGCTCCTCCATGTCACTCCAGAATGTCACTCCAGAATATCAACCCTCTATTTCCCTCCACCATGTAACTGCTCCATGTCACCCCTCCATGTCACTCCTCCATGTCACTCCTTTTTTCTGCTCCACGTCACTCCTCCATGTCACTCCTCTACATCACTACTCTATGTCACTCCTCCATGTCACTCCTCCATGTCACTCCTCCTTCTCACTCCTCCATGTCATTCCTCAATGTCGATCCTCCATGTCACTCCTTGCTGCTCCACGTCGCTCCTCCATTTCACTCCTCTACATCACTCCTCCATGTCACTCCTCCTTCTCACTCCTCCATGTCACTCCTCCATGTCACTCCTCCTTCTCACTCCTCCATGTCACTCCGCCATTTCAATCCTCCATGTCGATCCTCCAATTCGCTCCTCCATGTCACTATTATATGTAACTTCTCCATATCTTCCATGTAACTCCGCCATGTCACTCCTCTATATCACTCCTCTATTTCGCTCCTCCAACTCACTCCTCAATGTCACTCCTCCATGTCACTCCTCCATGAAGGAGTGACATAGAAATGTCACTCCTTCATGTCACTCTTCCATGTCTATCATCCATGTCGCTCTCCCATGTCACTCCTACATGTCACTCCTCCATGTCACTCCTTCTTGTTGCTCCACATCGCTCCTCCATGTCACTCCTCCATGTCACTCGTCAATGTCGATCCTCCATGTCACCCCTCCATGTCACTCCTCCATGTCATTCCTTCTTGCTGCTCCACGTCGCTCCTCCATGTCACTCCTCCTTCTCACTCCTCCATGTCACTCTTCCTTGCTCCTCAATGTCACTCCTCCATGTCACTCCTCTATGTCACTCCTCCATATCGCTCCTCCATTTAACTCATCCATGTCACTCCTCCAAGTCACTCCTCATTCTCACTCCTCCATGTCACCCCTCCATGTCACTCCTCCATGTCGCTCCTCCACGTCACTCCTCTATGTCACTCCTCCATGTCACTCCCCCATGTCACTCCTCAATGTCGATCCTCAATGTTACTATTCCATGTCACTCCTTCTTGCTGTTCCACGTCGCTCCTCCATGTCACTCCTCTACATCACTCCTCTATGTCACTCCTCCGTGTCACTCCTCCATTTCGCTCCTCCATATCGCTCCTCCATGTCGCTCCTCCATGTCACTCCTCCATATCACTCCTCTATGTCACTCCTCCATTTCACTCCTCAATATTACGTCACTCCTCTATGTCACTCCTCCATGTCACCTCTCCATGTCACTCCTCTTCCTCACTCCTCCATGTCACCTCTCCGTGTCACTCCTCCTTCTCACTCCTCCACGTCACCCCTCCATGTCACTCCTCCATGTCGCTCCTCCACATCACTCCTCTAAGTCACTCCTCCATGTCACTCCTCCCTGTCACTCCTCCATGTCGATCCTCCATGTCACTCCTCCATGTCACTCCTTCTTGCTGTTCCACGTTGCTCCTCCATGTCACTCCTCTACATCACTCCTTTATGTCACTCCTCTATGTCACCCCTTCATTTCACTCCTCAATATCACTCCTACATGTTGAGCCTCCATGTCGCTCCTAAATATCACTCCTCCATGTGGCTCCTCAACATTACTCCTCTGCGTCACTCCTCAATATCACTCCTACATGTTGAGCCTCCATGTCGCTCCTTAATGTGACTCTTCCATGTCACTCCTCAATATTACGTCACTCCTCTATGTCACTCCTCCATGTTACCTCTCCATGTCACTCCTCCTTCTCACTCCTCCATGTCACCCCTCCATGTCACTTCTCAATGAAACTCCTCTATGTCACTCCTCCATGTCGCTCCTCCTCGTCACTCCTTCATAATAATAATAATAATAATAATAGCTTGGATTTATATAGCGCCTTTCATGAAACCCAAGGATGCTTAACATGACGTGACATGGAGGATCGACATTGAGGAGTGACATGGAGGAGTGAGAAGGAGGAGTGACATGGAGGAGTGATATGGAGGAGTGAAATAGAGGAGTGATGTAGAGGAGTGACATGGAGGAGCAAGGAATAGTGACATGGAGGAGTGACATAGAGTAGTGATGTAGAGGAGTGACATGGAGGAGCGATGTGGAGCAGCAAGGAGGAGTGACATGGTGGAGCGACGTGGAGCAGAAAAAAGGAGTGACATGGAGGAGTGACATGGAGGGGTGACATGGAGCAGTTACATGGTGTAGGGAAATAGAGGGTTGATATTCTGGAGTGACATTCTGGAGTGACATGGAGGAGCGACATGGAGGAGATACATGGACGAGCAAGGATGAGCGACATGGGACAAGTAGGACAAGTAGGAGTGACATGGGGGAGTGACATGGAGGATCGACATGGAGGAGTGACATGGAGGAGAGACATGGAGGAGCGACATGGAGGAGTGAGTTGGAGGAGCGAAATAGAGGAGTGATATAGAGGAGTGACATGGATGAGCGACGTGGAGCAGCAAGAAGGAGTGACACGGAGGAGTGACGTGGAGAAGGAGTGACATGGAGGAGTGACATAGAGGAGTGACATGTGGGAGCAAGAAAGAATGACAAGGACGAGTGATATGGAGGAGCGATATGGAGAATCGACATGGAGGATGGAAATGGCGGAGTGACATGGAGGAGTGAGAAGGAGGAGTGACATGGAGGAGTGACATGGATGAGTTACAAGTTATCACTACTCCATGTCTATCCTTCATGTCGATCCTCCATGTCACTCCTTCATAAAGCTCCTACATGTCACTCCTCCATTTCACTCTTCCTTGCTCCTCAATATCACTCCTCCATGTCACTCCTCTATGTCACTCCTCCATGTCACTCCTCCATGTCACTCCTCCATGTCACTCCTTCTTGCTGCTCCACGTCGCTCATCCAATGAATGTCACTCCAGAATATCAACCCTCTATTTCCCTCCACCATGTAACTGCTCCATGTCACCCCTCCATGTCACTCCTCCATGTCACTCCTTTTTTCTGCTCCACGTCGCTCCACCATGTCACTCCATCTTGCTGCTCCACATCGCTCCTCCATGTCACTCCTCTACATCACTACTCTATGTCACTCCTCCATGTCACTATTCCTTGCTCCTCCATGTCACTCCTCTACATCACTCCTCTATTTCACTCCTCCATATCACTCCTCCATGTCCTCAATATCACTCCTATATGTTGAGCCTCCATGTCACTCCTCCATGTCGCTCCTCCATGTCACTCCTCCTCCATGTCACTCTTCTATGTCACTCTTCCTTGCTCCTCTATGTCACTCCTCCATGTCACTCCTCCTTCATGTCACTCCTCCATGTCACTCCTACATTTCGCTCCTCCATATCGCTCCTCCATGTCGCTCCTCCATTTCACTCCTCCATGTCAATCCTCCATGTCATTACTCCATGTCACTCTTCCTTGCTCCTCAATGTCACTCCTCCATGTTACTTCTCTATGTAACTCCTCCATGTCGCTGCTCCATGTCACTCCTCCATGTCGCCACTCAATGTCGCCCTTCCTTGTAACTCCTCAATATCACTCCTATATGTTGAGCCTCCGTGTTGCTTCTCCATGTCACTCCTCCATGACGATCCTTAAATTCACTCCTCCATGTCCGTCTTCCATGTTGCTACTCCATGTCACTCCTCCATGTCACTCCTCCATGTCGATCCTCTATGTCACTCCTACAAGTCACTCCTCCATTCACTCCTCCATGAAGCTCCTCCATGTCACTCTTCCTTGCTCCTCAATATCACTACTCCATGTCACTCCTCCATGTCAATCCTCCATGTCACTCCTCCATGTTGAGCCTCCATGTCGCCCTTCAATGTCACTCCTCAATATCACTCCTATATGTTGAGCCTCCGTGTTGCTTCTCCATATTTCTCCCCCATGACGATCCTTAAATTCACCCCTCCATGTCTCTCATCCATGTCACTCCTCCATGTCACTCCTCCATGTCACTCCTTCCTGCTGCTCCACCTCGCTCCTCCATGTGACTCCTTCTTGCTGCTCCACTTAGCTCTTCCATCTAACTCCTCTATATCACTCCTCTATTTCGCTCCTAAAACTCACTCCTCTATGTCACTCCTCCATTTCACTACTCCATATCACGTCACTCCTCTATGTCACTCCTCCATTTTGATTTTCCATTTCACTCCACCATGTCACTACCCCATGTCGATCATCAATGTTGCTCCTCCATGTCACTCCACCTTGTCACTATTTCTTGCCCCTTCATTTCACTCCTCTATGTCATCCCTTCATGTCACTCCTGAATAATACTCCTACATGTTGAGCCTCCATGTCGCTCCTCAATGTAACTCCTCCATGTCGCTCCTCCACATCACTCCTCTATGTCACTCCTCCATGTCGATCCTCCATGTCACTCCTCCATGTCACTCCTCCATGTCACTCTTCCTTGCTCCTCCATATCACTACTCCATGTCACTCCTCCATGTCGATCCCCCATGTCACTCCTAAATGTCACTCCTCCATGTCACTCCTCCATATCACTCCTCCATGTCTATCCTCCATGTCGATCCTCCATGTCACTCCTACATGTCACTCCTCCATGTCACTCCTCCATGAAACTCCTACATGTCACTCCTCCATGTCACTCTTCCTTGCTCCTCAATGTCACTCCTCCATGTCACTCCTCCATTTCACTCCTCCTTCTCACTACTCCATGTCACTCCTCCATGTCGATCCTCCATGTCACTCCTAAATGTCACTCCTCCATGTCACTCCTCCATGTCACTCCTCCATGTCACTCCTCCATGTCACTCCTCCATGAAGCTCCTCCATGTCACTCCTCCATGAAGCTCCTCCATGTCACTCCTCTATGTGCGTCTTCCATGTCGCTACTCCTTGTCACTCCATGTCACTCCTCCATGAAGCTCCTCCATGTCACTCCTCTATGTCACTCTTCTTTCCTCCTCAATGTCACTCCTCTTTGTCACTCCTCCATGTTGCTCCTCCACATCACTCCTCCATGTCACTCCAACATGTCACTCCTCCATGTCACTCTTCCTTCCTCATCAATGTCACTCCTCCATGTCACTTCTCTATGTCACTCCTCCATGTCGCTCCTCCATGTCACTCCTCCATGTTGAGCCTCCATGTTGACATTCAATGATACTCCTCCATGTCACTCTTCCATGTCACTCCTCTATGTCACTCCTCCATGTTGAGCCTCCATGTCGCCCTTCAATGTCACTCCTCAATATCACTCCTATATGTTGAGCCTCCATGTCGCTTCTCCATGTCACTCCTCCATGAGGATCCTTAAATTCACTCCTCCATGTCCGTCTTCCATGTTGCTCCTCCATGTCACTCCGTGTCACTCCTCTATGTCACTCCTCCATGTTGAGCCTCCATGTCGCCCTTCAATGTCACTCCTCAATATCACTCCTATATGTTGAGCCTCCGTGTTGCTTCTCCATGTCACTCCTCCAAGACGATCCTTAAATTAACTCCTCCATGTCCGTGTTCCATGTCGCTACTCCTTGTCACTCCTCCTTGTCAATATTCCATGTCACTCCTCCATGTCGATCCTCTATGTCACTCCTACTAGTCACTCCTCCATGTCACTCCTCCATGTCTCTGATCCATGTCACTCCTCTATGTCACTCCTCCATGTTGAGCCTCCATGTCGCCCTTCAATGATACTCCTCCATGTCACTCCTCCATGTTTAGCCTCCATGTCGCCCTTTAATGTGACTCCTATATGTTGAGCCTCCGTGTTGCTTCTCCATGTCACTCCTCCATGATGATCCTTAAATTCACTCCTCCATGTCCGTCTTCCACGTACTCCTTGTCACTCCTCCATGTCACTCCTCCATGTCACTACTCCATGTCAATCTTCCTTGCTCCTCAATGTCACTCCTCCATGTCACTCCTCCATATCACTCTTCCTTGCTCCTCAATGTCACTCCTCCATGTCTATCCTCCATGTCGATCCTCCATGTCACTCCTCCATGTCACTCCTCCATGAAGCTCCTACATGTCACTCCTTCATGTCACTCTTCCTTGCTCCTCAATGTCACACTTCTATGTCACTCCTCCATATCACTCCTCCATGTCACTCCTCCATGAATCTCCTCCATGTCACTCCTCTATGTCACTCTTCTTTGCTCCTCAATGTCACTCCTCTATGTCACTCCTCCATGTCCCTCCTCCAAATAACTCTGCTATGTCACTCCTCCATGTCACTCCTCCTACATGTCACTCCTCCATTTTGTTCCTCCATATCGCTCCTCCATGTGGTTCCTCCCTTTCACTCCTCCATGTCAATCCTTCATGTCACTCCTACATATCACTCCAACATGTCACTCCTCCATGTCACTCTTCCTTGCTCCTCAATGTCACTCCTCCATGTCAATCCTCTATGTCACTCCTCCATGTCGCTCCTCCATGTCACTCCTCCATGTCGCCCCTTCACATCACTCCTCTATGTCACTCCTCCATGTTGAGCCTCCATGTCGCCATTCAATGATACTCCTCCATGTCATTCCTCCATGTCACTCCTCTATGTCACTCCTCCATGTTGAGCCTCCATGTCGCCCTTCAATGTCACTCCTCAATATCACTCCTATATGTTGAGCCTCCGTGTTGCTTCTCCATGTCACTCCTCCAAGACTATCCTTAAATTCACTCCTCCATGTCCGTGTTCCATGTCGCTACTCCTTGTCACTCCTCCTTGTCAATATTCCATGTCACTCCTCCATGTCATTCCTCCATGTCACTCCTCTATGTCACTCCTCCATGTTGAGCCTCCATGTCACCCTTCAATGTCACTCCTACATGGCACTCCTCCATGTCACTCCTCCATGAAGCTCCTCCATGTCACCCCTCCATGTCACTCCTCCATGTCTCTCCTTCTTGCTGCTCCATGTCGCTCCTCCATGTCACTCCTCCATGTCAACTCTCCATGTCACTCCTCCTTCTCACTCCTCCATGTCACTCCTCCTTGTCACTCCTCCATGTCGCTCCTCAACATCACTCCTCTATGTCACTCCTCCATGTCACTCCTCCATGTCACTCCTCAATAACGATCCTCCATGTCACTCCTTCTTGCTGCTCCACGTCGCTCCTCCATGTTACTCCTCTACATCACTCCTCTATGTCACTCCTCCATGTCACTCCTCCATGTCACTCCTCCTTCTCACTCCTCCATGTCACTCTGCCATTTCCATCCTCCATGTCGATTCTCCATATCGCTCCTCCATATCACTCGTCCTTGTCACTTTTTCTCTCCCCCATGTCACTCCTCTATGTCACTCTTCCATGTCACTCCTTCTTGCTGCTCCACGTCGCTCCTCCATGTCACTCCTTCTTGCTGCTCCACGTCGCTCATCCATGTCAATCCTCTATATCAGCGGTCCCCAACCTTTTTAGCGCCAAGGACCGGTTTAACGTCAGACAATATTTTCACGGACAGGCCTTCAAGGTGTGGCGGATAAATACAACAAAATAAAATGATACGACCGGCATAAAAACAGTGGTATATTGTAAATATAATAATAAACGTGAATGCACTGTGTACTCATATGCAACTTTATTAGCAGCGTCCTCTTAACATCGCGCCAACAACATAACATGAGTATCATCCTCTCTGCCCCCTAACGCTCTCTGGTCGCTATGGTAACGTTTAAACATGCCTACAAAAATAAGATACAGATACACCACAAAAACGAATATAAAGTGCATGAAAAAATTAACTCACCATAACGCTAAATCAATGTGAGCCCTGAGCTTGTTTCTCTGCAACGAGACGGTCCCATCTAGGGGTGATAGGAGACAGTGACACCCGAAGTGTGTTGCTTATGTCCAGTCTACTCCGTAATTTAGTTTTGGTTGCTGTCACTGCAGAAAACCCCGCTTCACACAGATAGGATGTCGGAAATGGCAACAGGGTTTTCAGTGCTGTTGTGGCGATCTCAGGGTATTCTGCCGAGACTTTAATCCAGAACACCGGCAGAGTTGTTGTCTCGAACACACTTTTAAGGCCGCCGTCATTTGCGATCTCCAGCAGCTGATCTTCTTCTTGCACAGACATGCTGGATTCTCCTGGTTTGTTGACAAATGGGTCGCGGATCCATTCCTTGGCAGTTCGTGGGTCTTTTGTGGTTGGGAAGTAGCGCTCGAACTCTTTTAAAAGCAAAGACAGGTGATCGTGCACCAGCTGGGAGAATGAAGGCTCGGGCTCAGTCTCACCCAAAATCCCCGCTAATGTTTGAAACATGTCCAATATGCCTCTGTTCACGCGCCGTCCCCACAAATCCAGTTTGGCTTTAAATGCAGCTACTTTATTAACGTATCACTACGATGTAACGGAGAGAATCCGGTCATTTTTCAAAATAAAACATCATTCAGATTCAGATAATAAATAAAACGGAAATAATGTAAGTTATTTATTCTTTCTGTGCGGCCCGGTACCAAATGACCCACGGACCGGTACCGGTCCGCGGCCCGGGGGTTGGGGACCGCTGCTCTATATCACTCCTCTATTTCGCTCCTCCAACTCACTCCTCAATGTAACTCTTCCATGTCACTACTCCATGTCGCTCCTCCATGTCTCTCCTCCATGTCACTCCTCCATGTCACTCTTCCTTGCTCCTCAATGTCACTCCTCCATGTCACTCCTCTATGTCACTCCTCCATTTCGCTCCTCCATGTCGCTCCTCCACATCACTCCTCTATGTCACTCCTTCATGTCACTCCTTCTTCTCACTCCTCCATGTCACTCCACCATTTCAATCCTCCATATCACTCCTCCATGTCACTCCTCCATGTCGATCCTCCATGTCAATACTACATATCCCTCCTCCATGAAGCTCCACCATGTCATTCCTGCATGTCACCCCTCCTTGTCACTCCTCAATGAAACTCCTTCATAGCACTCCTCCATGTCACTCCTCCATGTCACCGCTCCTTCTCACTCCTCCATGTCACTCTGCCATTTCCATCCTCCATGTCGATTCTCCATATCGCTCCTCCATATCACTCGTCCTTGTCACTTTTTCCTGCTCCCCCATGTCACCTCTCCTCTATGTCACTCCTCCATGTCACTCCTTCTTGCTGCTCCACGTCGCTCCTCCGTGTCACTCCTTCTTTCTGCTCCACGTCGCTCATCCATGTCACTCCTCTATTTCGCTCCTCCAACTCACTCCTCAATTTCACTCCTCCATGTCACTCCTCCATGTCGCTCCTCCATGTCACTCCTTCCTGCTTCTCCACGTCGCTCCTCTATGACACTCCTTCTTGCTGCTCCACATCGCTCATCCATGTCACTCCTCTACATCACTCCTCCATCTCATTCCTCCATGTCACTCCTCCATGTCACTCCTCCATGTCACTCTTCCTTTCCCCTCAATGTCACTCCTCCATGTCACTCCTCTATTTCACTCCTCCATTTCACTCGTCAATATTACGTCACTACTCTACATCACTCCTCTATGTCAATCCTCCATCTCATTCCTCCATGTCACTCCTCCATGTCACTCTTCCTTGCTCCTCAATGTCACTCCTCCATGTCACCTATCCATGTCACTCCTCCTTCTCACTCCTCCATGTCACCCCTCCATGTCACGTCTCAATGAAACTTCTCCATGTCTCTCCTCCATGTCGCTCCTCCTCTTCACTCCTCTATGTCACTCCTTTATGTCACTCTTCCATGTCTATCATCCATGTCTATCATCCATGTCGCTCTCCCATGTCACTCCTCCATGTCACTCCTCCATGTCACCCCTCCATGTCACTCCTCCATGTCACTCCTTCTTGCTGCTTCACCTCGCTCATCCATGTCACTCCTCCAAGTCACCTCTCCATGTCACTCCTCCTTCTCACTCCTCCATGTCACCCCTCCATGTCACTCCTCCTAGTCACTCATCAATGTCGATCCTCCATGTCACCCCTCCATGTCACTCCTCCATGTCATTCCTTCTTGCTGCTCCACGTCGCTCCTCCATGTCACTCTTCCTTGCTCCTCAATGTCACTCCTCCATGTCACTCCTCTGTCACTCCTCCATATCGCTCCTCCATGTAACTCATCCATGTCACTCCTCCATGTCACTCCTCCTTCTCACTCCTCCATGTCACTCCACCATTTCAATCCTCCATGTCATTCCTCCATGTCACTCCTCCATGTCACTCCTCCATGTCGCTCCTCCATTTCGCTACTCCTTATCGCTCCTCAATGTCGCTTCGCCATGTCACTCCTCCATGTCACTCCTCTACATCACTCCTCTATGTCATTCCACCATGTCACTCCTCCTTCTCACTCCTCCATGTCACTCCTCAATGTCGATCCTCCATGTCACTCCTTCCTGCTGCTCCACGTCGCTCCTCCATTTCACTCCTCTACATCACTCCTCTATGTCACTCCTCCTTCTCACTCCTCTATGTCACTCCTCCATTTCACTCCTCCATATCACGTCACTCCTCTATGTCACTCCTCCATTTTGATTTTCCATTTCACTCCACCATGTCACTACCCCATGTCGATCATCAATGTTGCTCCTCCATGTCACTCCACCTTGTCACTATTTCTTGCCCCTTCATTTCACTCCTCTATGTCATCCCTTCATGTCACTCCTCAATAATACTCCTACATGTTGAGCCTCCATGTCGCTCCTCAATGTAACTCCTCCATGTCGCTCCTCCACATCACTCCTCTATGTCACTCCTCCATGTCGATCCTCCATGTCACTCCTCCATGTCACTCCTCCATGTCACTCTTCCTTGCTCCTCCATATCACTACTCCATGTCACTCCTCCATGTCGATCCCCCATGTCACTCCTAAATGTCACTCCTCCATGTCACTCCTCCATATCACTCCTCCATGTCTATCCTCCATGTCGATCCTCCATGTCACTCCTACATGTCACTCCTCCATGTCACTCCTCCATGAAACTCCTACATGTCACTCCTCCATGTCACTCTTCCTTGCTCCTCAATGTCACTCCTCCATGTCACTCCTCCATTTCACTCCTCCTTCTCACTACTCCATGTCACTCCTCCATGTCGATCCTCCATGTCACTCCTAAATGTCACTCCTCCATGTCACTCATCTATGTCACTCCTCCATGTCACTCCTCCATGTCACTCCTCCATGAAGCTCCTCCATGTCACTCCTCCATGAAGCTCCTCCATGTCACTCCTCTATGTGCGTCTTCCATGTCGCTACTCCTTGTCACTCCATGTCACTCCTCCATGAAGCTCCTCCATGTCACTCCTCTATGTCACTCTTCTTTGCTCCTCAATGTCACTCCTCTTTGTCACTCCTCCATGTTGCTCCTCCACATCACTCCTCCATGTCACTCCAACATGTCACTCCTCCATGTCACTCTTCCTTCCTCATCAATGTCACTCCTCCATGTCACTTCTCTATGTCACTCCTCCATGTCGCTCCTCCATGTCACTCCTCCATGTTGAGCCTCCATGTTGACATTCAATGATACTCCTCCATGTCACTCTTCCATGTCACTCTTCCATGTCACTCCTCTATGTCACTCCTCCATGTTGAGCCTCCATGTCGCCCTTCAATGTCACTCCTCAATATCACTCCTAAATGTTGAGCCTCCATGTCGCTTCTCCATGTCACTCCTCCATGAGGATCCTTAAATTCACTCCTCCATGTCCGTCTTCCATGTTGCTCCTCCATGTCACTCCGTGTCACTCCTCTATGTCACTCCTCCATGTTGAGCCTCCATGTCGCCCTTCAATGTCACTCCTCAATATCACTCCTATATGTTGAGCCTCCGTGTTGCTTCTCCATGTCACTCCTCCAAGACGATCCTGAAATTAACTCCTCCATGTCCGTGTTCCATGTCGCTACTCCTTGTCACTCCTCCTTGTCAATATTCCATGTCACTCCTCCATGTCGATCCTCTATGTCACTCCTACTAGTCACTCCTCCATGTCACTCCTCCATGTCTCTGATCCATGTCACTCCTCTATGTCACTCCTCCATGTTGAGCCTCCATGTCGCCCTTCAATGATACTCCTCCATGTCACTCCTCCATGTTTAGCCTCCATGTCGCCCTTTAATGTCACTCCTATATGTTGAGCCTTTGTGTTGCTTCTCCATGTCACTCCTCCATGATGATCCTTAAATTCACTCCTCCATGTCCGTCTTCCACGTACTCCTTGTCACTCCTCCATGTCACTCCTCCATGTCACTACTCCATGTCAATCTTCCTTGCTCCTCAATGTCACTCCTCCATGTCACTCCTCCATATCACTCTTCCTTGCTCCTCAATGTCACTCCTCCATGTCTATCCTCCATGTCGATCCTCCATGTCACTCCTCCATGTCACTCCTCCATGAAGCTCCTACATGTCACTCCTTCATGTCACTCTTCCTTGCTCCTCAATGTCACACTTCTATGTCACTCCTCCATATCACTCCTCCATGTCACTCCTCCATGAATCTCCTCCATGTCACTCCTCTATGTCACTCTTCTTTGCTCCTCAATGTCACTCCTCTATGTCACTCCTCCATGTCGCTCCTCCAAATAACTCTGCTATGTCACTCCTCCATGTCACTCCTCCTACATGTCACTCCTCCATTTTGTTCCTCCATATCGCTCCTCCATGTGGTTCCTCCCTTTCACTCCTCCATGTCAATCCTTCATGTCACTCCTACATATCACTCCAACATGTCATTCCTCCATATCACTCTTCCTTGCTCCTCAATGTCACTCCTCCATGTCAATCCTCTATGTCACTCCTCCATGTCGCTCCTCCATGTCACTCCTCCATGTCGCCCCTTCACATCACTCCTCTATGTCACTCCTCCATGTTGAGCCTCCATGTCGCCATTCAATGATATTCCTCCATGTCATTCCTCCATGTCACTCCTCTATGTCACTCCTCCATGTTGAGCCTCCATGTCGCCCTTCAATGTCACTCCTCAATATCACTCCTATATGTTGAGCCTCCGTGTTGCTTCTCCATGTCACTCCTCCAAGACTATCCTTAAATTCACTCCTCCATGTCCGTGTTCCATGTCGCTACTCCTTGTCACTCCTCCTTGTCACTCCTCTATGTCACTCCTCCATGTTGAGCCTCCATGTCACCCTTCAATGTCACTCCTACATGGCACTCCTCCATGTCACTCCTCCATGAAGCTCCTCCATGTCACCCCTCCATGTCACTCCTCCATGTCTCTCCTTCTTGCTGCTCCATGTCGCTCCTCCATGTCACTCCTCCATGTCAACTCTCCATGTCACTCCTCCTTCTCACTCCTCCATGTCACTCCTCCTTGTCACTCCTCCATGTCGCTCCTCAACATCACTCCTCTATGTCACTCCTCCATGTCACTCCTCCATGTCACTCCTCAATAACGATCCTCCATGTCACTCCTTCTTGCTGCTCCACATCGCTCCTCCATGTTACTCCTCTACATCACTCCTCTATGTCACTCCTCCATGTCACTCCTCCATGTCACTCCTTCTTCTCACTCCTCCATGTCACTCTGCCATTTCCATCCTCATGTCGATTCTCCATATCGCTCCTCCATATCACTCGTCCTTGTCACTTTTTCTCTCCCCCATGTCACTCCTCTATGTCACTCCTCCATGTCACTCCTTCTTGCTGCTCCACGTCGCTCCTCCATGTCACTCCTTCTTGCTGCTCCACGTCGCTCATCCATGTCAATCCTCTATATCACTCCTCTATTTCGCTCCTCCAACTCACTCCTCAATGTAACTCTTCCATGTCACTACTCCATGTCGCTCCTCCATGTCTCTCCTCCATGTCACTCCTCCATGTCACTCCTCCATGTCACTCTTCCTTGCTCCTCAATGTCACTCCTCCATGTCACTCCTCTATGTCACTCCTCCATTTCGCTCCTCCATGTCGCTCCTCCACATCACTCCTCTATGTCACTCCTTCATGTCACTCCTTCTTCTCACTCCTCCATGTCACTCCACCATTTCAATCCTCCATATCACTCCTCCATGTCACTCCTCCATGTCGATCCTCCATGTCAATACTACATATCCCTCCTCCATGAAGCTCCACCATGTCATTCCTGCATGTCACCCCTCCTTGTCACTCCTCAATGAAACTCCTTCATAGCACTCCTCCATGTCACTCCTCCATGTCACTGCTCCTTCTCACTCCTCCATGTCACTCTGCCATTTCCATCCTCCATGTCGATTCTCCATATCGCTCCTCCATATCACTCGTCCTTGTCACTTTTTCCTGCTCCCCCATGTCACCTCTCCTCTATGTCACTCCTCCATGTCACTCCTTCTTGCTGCTCCACGTCGCTCCTCCGTGTCACTCCTTCTTTCTGCTCCACGTCGCTCATCCATGTCACTCCTCTATTTCGCTCCTCCAACTCACTCCTCAATTTCACTCCTCCATATCACTCCTCCATGTCGCTCCTCCATGTCACTCCTTCCTGCTTCTCCACGTCGCTCCTCTATGACACTCCTTCTTGCTGCTCCACATCGCTCATCCATGTCACTCCTCTACATCACTCCTCCATCTCATTCCTCCATGTCACTCCTCCATGTCACTCCTCCATGTCACTCTTCCTTGCCCCTCAATGTCACTCCTCCATGTCACTCCTCTATTTCACTCCTCCATTTCACTCGTCAATATTACGTCACTACTCTACATCACTCCTCTATGTCAATCCTCCATCTCATTCCTCCATGTCACTCCTCCATGTCACTCTTCCTTGCTCCTCAATGTCACTCCTCCATGTCACCTATCCATGTCACTCCTCCTTCTCACTCCTCCATGTCACCCCTCCATGTCACGTCTCAATGAAACTTCTCCATGTCTCTCCTCCATGTCGCTCCTCCTCTTCACTCCTCTATGTCACTCCTTTATGTCACTCTTCCATGTCTATCATCCATGTCTATCATCCATGTCGCTCTCCCATGTCACTCCTCCATGTCACTCCTCCATGTCACCCCTCCATGTCACTCCTCCATGTCACTCCTTCTTGCTGCTTCACCTCGCTCATCCATGTCACTCCTCCAAGTCACCTCTCCATGTCACTCCTCCTTCTCACTCCTCCATGTCACCCCTCCATGTCACTCCTCCTAGTCACTCATCAATGTCGATCCTCCATGTCACCCCTCCATGTCACTCCTCCATGTCATTCCTTCTTGCTGCTCCACGTCGCTCCTCCATGTCACTCTTCCTTGCTCCTCAATGTCACTCCTCCATGTCCCTCCTCTATGTCACTCCTCCATATCGCTCCTCCATGTAACTCATCCACGTCGGTCCTCCACATCACTCCTCAATGTCACTCCTCCATGTCACTCCTCTATGTCACTCCTCCATATCGCTCCTCCATGTAACTCATCCATGTCACTCCTCCATGTCACTCCTCCTTCTCACTCCTCCATGTCACTCCACCATTTCAATCTTCCATGTCATTCCTCCATGTCACTCCTCCATGTCACTCCTCCATGTCGCTCCTCCATTTCGCTACTCCTTATCGCTCCTCAATGTCGCTTCGCCATGTCACTCCTCCATGTCACTCCTCCACATCACTCCTCTATGTCATTCCACCATGTCACTCCTCCTTCTCACTCCTCCATGTCACTCCTCAATGTCGATCCTCCATGTCACTCCTTCCTGCTGCTCCACGTCGCTCCTCCATTTCACTCCTCTACATCACTCCTCTATGTCACTCCTCCTTCTCACTCCTCCATGTCACTCCGCCATTTCAATCCTCCATGTCGATCCTCCATATCGCTCCTCTATATCACTCATCCTTGTCTCTCTTTCTTGCGCCCCATGTCACTCCTCTATGTCACTACTCCATGTCACTCCTTCTTGCTGCTCCACGTAACTCCTCCATGTCACTCCTTCTTGCTCACAAGTAGGAGTGACATGGGGGAGTGACATGGAGGATTGACATAGAGGAGTGACATGGAGGAGAGACATGGAGGAGCGACATGGAGGAGTGACATGGAGGAGTGACATTGAGGAGTGAGTTGGAGGAGCAAAATAGAGGAGTGATATAGAGGAGTGAGAAGGAGGAGTGACATGGAAGATATGGAGAAGTGACATATAATAGTTACATGGAGGAGCGAATTTGAGGATCGACATGGAGGATTGAAATGGTGGAGTGACATGGAGGAGTGAGAAGGAGGAGTGACATAGAGGAGTGATGTAGAGGAGTGAAATGGAGGAGTGACGTGGAGCAGCAAGGAGTGACATGGAGGATCGACATTGAGGAATGACATGGAGGAGTGAGAAGGAGGAGTGACATGGAGGAGTGACATGGAGGATTGACATGGAGGACTGACATAGAGGAGTGATGTAGAGGAGTGACATGGAGGAGCAAGGAAGAGTGACATGGAGGAGTGACATAGAGTAGTGATGTAGAGGAGTGACATGGAGGAGCGACGTGGAGCAGCAAAAAGGAGTGACATGGAGGAGTGACATGGAGTGGTGACATGGAGCAGTTACATGGTGGAGGGAAATAGAGGGTTGATATTCTGGAGTGACATTCTGGAGTGACATGGAGGAGCAACATTGAGGAGATACATGGACGAGCAAGGATGAGCGACATGGGACAAGTAGGACAAGTAGGAGTGACAAAGAGGAGCGACATGGATGAGAGACATGGAGGATTGACATGGAGGGGTGACATGGAGGAGTGACATGGTAGAGGGAAATATAGGAATGACATGGAGGAGCGACATGAAGGAGATACACGGATGAGCAAGGATGAGCGACATGGCACAAGTAGGACAAGTAGGAGTGACATGGGGGAGTGACATGGAGGATCGACATGGAGGAGTGACATGGAGGAGAGACATGGAGGGGCAACATGGAAGAGTGACATGGAGGAGTGACATTGAGGAGTAAGTTGGAGGAGCGAAATAGAGGAGTGATATAGAGGAGTGACACGGAGGAGCGAGGTGGAGCAGCAAGAAGGAGTGACATGGAGGAGTGACATAGAGGAGTGACATGGTGCGCAAGAAAGAGTGACAAGGATGAGTGATATAGAGGAGCGATATGGAGGATCGACATGGAGGATTGAAATGGCGGAGTGACATGGAGGAGTGAAAAGGAGGAGTGACATAAAGGAGTGATGTAGAGGAGTGAAATGGAGGAGCGACGTGGAGCAGCAAGAAGGAGTGACATGGAGGATCGACATTGAGGAGTGACATGGAGGAGTGAGAAGGAGGAGTGACATGGAGGAGTGACATAGAGTAGTGATGTAGAGGAGTGACATGGAGGAGCGATGTGGAGCAGGAAGAAGGAGTGACATGGTGGAGCAACGTGGAGCAGAAAAAAGGAGTGACATGGAGGAGTGACATGGAGGGGTGACATGGAGCAGTTACATGGTGGAGGGAAATAGAGGGTTGATATTCTGGAGTGACATTCTGGAGTGACATGGAAGAGCGACATGGAGGAGATACATGGACGAGCAAGGATGAGCGACAAGGGACAAGTTGGACAAGTAGGAGTGACATGGGGGAGTGACATGTAGGATCGACATAGAGGAGAGACATGGAGGAGCGACATGGAGGAGTGAGTTGGAGGAGCGAAATAGAGGAGTGATATAGAGGAGTGACATGCATGAGCGACGTGGAGCAGCAAGAAGGAGTGACACAGAGGAGCGACGTGGAGAAGGAGTGACATGGAGGAGTGACATAGAGGAGTGTCATGTGGGAGCAAGAAAGAATGACAAGGATGAGTGATATGGAGGAGCGATATGGATAATCGACATGGAGGATGGAAATGGCGGAGTGACATGGAGGAGTGAGAAGGAGGAGTTACATGGAGAAGCGACATTAAGGAGCGATAAGGAGTAGCGAAATGGAGGAGCGACATGGAGGAGTGACATGGAAGAGTGACGTGGAGGAATGACATGGAGGATTGAAATGGTGGAGTGACATGGAGGAGTGAGAAGGAGGAGTGACATGGAGGAGTGACATGGATGAGTTACATGGAGGAGCGATATGGAGGAGTGACATGGAGGAGTGACATTGAGGAGTGATGTGGAGGACCGACATGGATGAGTTACATGGAGGAGCGATATGGAGGAGTGACATAGACGAGGGACATGGAGGAGTGACATTGAGGAGCAAGGAAGAGTGACATGGAGGAGTGACATGGAGGAGTGACATGGAGGATCGACATTGACGAGTGACTAGGAGGAGTGACATGGAGGGGTGACATGGAGGAGTGAGAAGGAGCAGTGACATGGAGAGGTGACTTGGAGGAGTGACATGGATGAGCGAGGTGAAGCAGCAAGAAGGAGTGACATGGAGGAGTGACATGGAGGAGTGACATGTAGGAGTGACATGGGAGAGCGACATGGATGATAGACATGGAAGAGTGACATAAAGGAGTGACATAGAGGAGTGAAGAGGAGGAGCGACATGGAGGAGTTTCATTTAGACGTGACATGGAGGGGTGACATGGAGGAGTGAGAAGGAGGAGTGACATGAATAGGTGACATGGAGGAGTGACATTGAGGAGCAAGGAAGAGTGACATGGAGAAGTGACATGGAGGAGTGACATGGAAGAATGAGATGGAGGATTGACATAGAGGAGTGATGTAGAGGAGTGACGTAATATTGACGAGTGAAATGGAGGAGTGAAATAGAGGAGTGACGTGGAGTAGCAACATGGAGTTGGAGGAGCGATATGGAGGAGTGACATAGAGGAGTGACATGGAGGAGTGACATTGAGGAGCAAGGAAGAGTGACATGGAGGAGTGACATGGAGGAATGAGATGGAGGATTGACATAGAGGAGTGATGTAGAGGAGTGACGTAATATTGACGAGTGAAATGGAGGAGTGAAATAGAGGAGTGACGTGGAGGAGCAACATGGAGGAGTTACATGGAGGAGCGATATGGAGGAGTGACATGGAGGAGTGACATTGAGGAGCAAGGAAGAGTGACATGGAGGAGTGACATGGAGGAATGAGATGGAGGAGTGATGTAGAGGAGTGACATGGATGAGCGATGTGGAGCAGCAAGAAGGAGTGTCATGGAGGAGCGACGTGGAGAAGCAAGAAGGAGTGACATGGAGGAGCGACATGGAGGAATGACATGGAGGAGTGAAATTGAGGA
Organism: Sebastes umbrosus; assembly: GCF_015220745.1. NCBI lineage: Eukaryota > Metazoa > Chordata > Actinopteri > Perciformes > Sebastidae > Sebastes > Sebastes umbrosus. Next base: position 38,775 of record NW_023618436.1, read on the forward strand.
GTGAGTTGGAGGAGCGAAATAGAGGAGTGATACAGAGAAGTGACATGGATGAGCGACGTGGAGCAGCAAGAAGGAGTGACACGGAGGAGCGACGTGGAGCAGCAAGAAGGAGTGACATGGAGGAGTGACATAGAGGAGTGACATGGGGGAGCAAGAAAAAGTGACAAGGACGAGTGATATGGAGGAGCGATATGGATAATCAACATGGAGGATGGAAATGGCGGAGTGACATGGAGGAGTGAGAAGGAGCAGTGACATGGAGGAGTGACATGGAGGAGTGCGATGAAGGAGTTTCATTGAGGAGTGACAAGGAGGGGTGACATGCAGGAATGACATGATGGAGCTTCATGGAGGAGTGACATGGAGGAGGGATATGTAGTATTGACATGGAGGAGTGACATGGGGGAGCGACATGGAGGATCGACATGGAGGAGTGACATGGAGGAGTGATATGGAGGAGTGAGAAGGAGGAGTGACATGGAGGAGTGACATGGAGGAATGACATGGAGGATTGAAATGGTGGAGTGACATGGAGGAGTGAGAAGAAGGAGTGACATAGAGGAGTGATGTGGAGGAGCGACATGGAGGAGCGATATGGAGGAGTGACATAGAGGAGTGACATGGAGGAGTGACATTGAGGAGCAAGGAAGAGTGACATGTAGGAGTGACATGGAGGAGTGACAAGGAGGAATGACATGGAGGATTGAAATGGCGGAGTGACATGGAGGAGTGAGAAGGAGGAGTGACATGGAGGAGTGACATGGAGGGGTGACATGGAGGACTGACATGGAGGAGTGACATGAAGGAGTGACATTGAGGAGCAAGGAAGAGTGACATGGAGGAGTGACATGGAGGATTGAAATGGCGGAGTTACATGGAAGATATGGAGAAGCGACATATAATAGTGACATGGGGGAGTGACATGGAGGATCTACATGGAGCAGTGACATGGAGGAGAGACATGGAGGAGCGACATGGAGGAGTGACATGGAAGAGTGACATTGAGGAGTGAGTTGGAGGAGCGAAATAGAGGAGTGATATAGAGGAGTGACATGGATAAGCGACGTGGAGCAGCAAGAAGGAGTGACAGGGAGGAGCGACGTGGAGCAGCAAGAAGGAGTGACATTCATGAGAGACATGGAGTGACATGAAAGACATGAAGAAGAAATATCGAGTGATATGGAGGAGTGATATTAAGGATCGACATGGAGGAGTTTCATTGAGTAACATGGAGGGGTGACATGGAGGAGTGAGAAGGAGGAGTGACATGGAGGAGTGACATGGAGAAGCGACATTGAGGAGCAATATGGAGGAGCGAAATGGAGGAGCGACATGGAGGAGTGAAATGGAGGAATGACATGGAGGATTGAAATGGTGGAGTGACATGGAGGAGTGAGAAGGAGGAGTGACATGGAGGAGTGACATAGAGGAGTGATGTGGAGGAGCGACATGGAGGAGTTACATGGAGGAGCGATATGGAGGAGTGACATAGAGGAGTGACATGGAGGAGTGACATTGAGGAGCAAGGAAGAGTGACATGGAGGAGTGACATGGAGGAGTGACATGGAGGAATGACAAGGAGGATTGAAATGGCGGAGTGACATGGAAGAGTGACATGTAGGAGTGACATGGGGGAGCGACATGGATGAGAGACATGGAAGAGTGACATGGAGGAATGACATGGAGGATTGAAATGGTGGAGTGACATGGAGGAGTGAGAAGGAGGAGTGAGAAGGAGGAGTGACATGGAGGAGTGATGTGGAGCAGCAACATTTAGGAGTTACATGGAGGAGCGATATGGAGGAGTGACATAGAGGAGTGACATGGAGGAGTGACATTGAGGAGTGACATTTAGGAGTGACATGGAGGATCGACATGGAGGAGTGACATGGAGTAGTGACATGGAGGATTGACATGGAGGAGTGACATGGAGGAGAAACATGGAGGAGCGATATGGAGGAGTGAAATGGAGGAGTGACATGGAGGAGTGACATGAAGGAGGAGTGACATGGAGGATAGACTTGGAGGAGTGACATGGAGTAGTGAGAAGGAGGAGTGAAATGGAGGAGTGACATGGAGGAGTGACATAGAGGAGTGACATGGAGGAGTGACATTAAGGAGCAAGGAAGAGTGACATGGAGGAGTGACATGTAGGAGCTTCATGGAGGAGTGACATGGAGGAGTGACATGGAGGAGTGACAAGAAGTAACGACATGGAAGGCGGACATGGAGGAGTGAATTTAAGGATCATCATGGAGGAGTGATATTGAGGAGCAAGGAAGAGTGATATGGAGGAGTGACATGTAGGAGCTTTATGGAGTAGTGACATGTAGGAGTGACATGGAGGATCGACATTGAAGATAGACATGGAGAAGTGATATGGAGGAGTGACATAGAGGAGTGAAATGGAGGAGGGACATTGAGGAGCAAGGAAGAGTGTCATGGAGGAGTGACATGGAGGAGTGACAAGGAGTAACGACATGTAAACGGACATGGAGGAGTGAATTTAAGGATCGTCATGGAGGAGTGACATGGAGAAGCAACACGGAGGCTCAACATATAGGAGTTATATTGAGGAGTGACATTGAAGGGTGACATGGAGGCTCAACATTGAGGAGTGACATAGAGGAGTGACATGGAGGAGCGACATGGAAAAGCAAGAAGGAGTGACATGGAGGAGTGACATAGAGGATTGATGTGGAGGAGCGACATGGAGGAGTGACATGGAGGAGTGACATGTAGGAGTGACATGGAGGAGCGACATGGATGAGAGACTTGGAGGAGTGACATGGAAGACATGAAGAAGTGACATGGAGGAGTGATATGGAGGAGTAACATTGAGGAGTGACATGGAGGAGTGACATGGAGGAGTGACATTGAGGAGCAAGGAAGAGTGACATAGAGGAGTGACATGGAGGAGCTTCATGGAGGAGTGACATGGAGGAGTGACATTTAGGAGTGACATGGAGGATCGACATGGAGGAGTGACATGTAGTAGTGAGAAGGAGGAGTGACATGGAGGAGTGACATAGATGAGTGACATGGAGGAGTGACATTGAGGAGCAAGGAAGAGTGACATGTAGGAGCTTCATGGAGGAGTGACATGTAGGAGTGACATGGAGGATCGACATGGAGTATAGACATGGAGGAGTGACATTGAGGAGCAAGGAAGAGTGACATGGAGGAGTCACATGGAGGAGTGACATTGAGGAGCAAGGAAGAGTGACATGAAGAAGTGACATGAAGGAGCTTCATGGAGGAGTGACATGGAGGAGTGACTTGTAGGAGTGACATAGAGGATCGACATGGAGGAGTGACATGGAGGAGTGACATGGATGAGTGACAAGGAGTAGCGACATGGAAGACGGACATGGAGGAGTGAATTTAAGGATCGTCATGGAGGAGTGACATGGAGAAACAACACGGAGGCTCAACATATAGGAGTGATATTGAGGAGTGACATTGAAGGGCGACATGGAGGCTCAACATGGAGGAGTGACGTAGAGGAGTGACATGGAGGAGTGACATGGAGGAGTATCATTGAAGGGCGACATGGAAGCTCAACATGGAGGAGTGACATAGAGGAGTGATGTGGAGGGGCGACATGGAGGAGTGACATGGAGGAGCGACATGGAGGAGTGACATAGAGAAGTGACATGGAGGAGTGACATTGAGGAGCAAGGAAGAGTGACATGGAGGAGTGACATGAAGGAGGAGTGACATGGAGGAGTGACATAGAGGAGTGATGTGGAGGAGCGACATGGAGTAGTGACATGGAGGAGCGACAAGGAGGAGTGACATAGAGGAGTGACATGGAGGAGTGACATTGAGGAGCAAGGAAGAGTGACATGGAGGAGTGACATGGAGGAGCGACATGGAGGAGTGACATGGAGGAGTGACATAGAGGATTGATGTGGAGGAGCCACATGGAGGAGTGACATGGAGGAGTGACATGTAGGAGTGACATGGAGGAGCGACATGGATGAGAGACTTGGAGGAGTGACATGGAAGACATGAAGAAGTGACATGGAGGAGTGATATGGAGGAGTAACATTGAGGAGTGACATGGAGGAGTGACATTGAGGAGCAAGGAAGAGTGACATAGAGGAGTGACATGGAGGAGCTTCATGGAGGAGTGACATGGAGGAGTGACATTTAGGAGTGACATGGAGGATCGACATGGAGGAGTGACATTGAGGAGCAAGGAAGAGTGACATGTAGGAGCTTCATGGAGGAGTGACATGGAGGAGTGACATGTAGGAGTGACATGGAGGATAGACATGGAGGAGTGATATGGAGGAGTGAGAAGGTGGAGTGACATGGAGGAGTGACATCGATGAGTGACATGGAGGAGTGACATTGAGGAGCAAGGAAGAGTGACATGTAGGAGCTTCATGGAGGAGTGACATGGAGGAGTGGCATGTAGGAGTGACATGGAGGATAGACATGGAGGAGTGATATGGAGGAGTGACATGGAGGAGTGACATTTAGGAGTGACATGGGGGATCGACATGGAGGAGTGACATGGAATAGTGATATGGAGGAGTGAGAAGGAGGAGTGACATGGAGGAGTGACATGGAGAAGCAACATGGAGGCTCAACATATAGGAGTTATATTGAGGAGTGACATTGAAGGGCGACATGGAGGCTCAACATGGAGGAGTGACATAGAGGAGTGACATGGAGGAGTGACATGGAGGAGTATCATTGAAGGGCGACATGGAGGCTCAACATGGAGGAGTGACATAGAGGAGTGATGTGGAGGAGCGACATGGAGGAGTGACATAGAGGAGTGACATGGAGGAGTGACATTGAGGAGCAAGGAAGAGTGACATGGAGGAGTGACATGGAGGAGTGACATGTTGGAGTTATATGTAGGAGTGACATGGAGGAATGACATGGAGGAGTTACATGGAGGATCGACATGGAGGAGTGACATGGAGGAGTAACATGGAGGAGTGACATAGAGGAGTGACATGAAGGAGTGACATTGAGGAGCAAGGAAGTGTGACATGGAGGAGTGACATGTAGGAGCTTCATGGAGGAGTGACATGTTGGAGTGACATGGAGGATCGACATGGAGTATAGACATGGAGGAGTGACATTGAGGAGCAAGGAAGAGTGACATGGAGGAGTGACATGGAGGAGTGACATTGAGGAGCAAGGAAGAGTGACATGAAGAAGTGACATGAAGGAGCTTCATGGAGGAGTGACATGGAGGAGTGACTTGTAGGAGTGACATAGAGGATCGACATGGAGGAGTGACATGGAGGAGTGACAAGGAGTAGCGACATGGAAGCCTTTTTGAACTGAGAGAAGAAGTGCACACATTTCTGGAAGAGCAGCACTCCCCTCTTGCTGAGCATTACACTGATGGTAACTTTTGTGCAACACTGGCCTACTTATCAGATATATTTGACCAGTTAAATCAGCTCAATATATCAATGCAAGGCAGAAACAGCACAGTGTTTTTGGTTTCAGACAAAATTGAGGGCTTCAAGAAAAAACTTATTCTGTGGAACAGAAGAGTCAAGGAGGGACGATTTGACGTGTTTTCACTCCTAAGTGAAACTTTGGAAGCCACTCCTCATGTCAACATATCCAGTGTTATAACCCAGCATTTGACTCAGTTGTCAGGAAAGTTTACAGACTACTTCCCAGAAGATGCACGAGATGGAAACCTTTGGATTTTGGACCCTTTCTCTGTGGATCCTGCTTCAGAAGACATAGCTCTCTCCACTATGTTGGAAAATGAACTGATGGAACTATCAGCAGACAGCAGCCTGAAGCTTCAGCTCACACAAGTAGACCTTGCTTCATTCTGGATACTGGCTGCCAGTCAATATCCCTCTCTGTCAAAACGGGCAATCAAATTTCTGTTGCCTTTCACCACCACCTATTTATGTGAGTCAGGGTTTTCCATTGTGACTGTCACAAAATCAAAGGCAAGGAACAAACTGAAAGCAACTTTGAATGCTACTCTGCGTGTCAGCCTCTCACCCATCCCACCACGACTTGATCTCATTATTTCCCAGAGGCAAGCCCAAGTGTCTCACTGAGGGTAAGCAGAATATGTATTTTGGTCATTACAGCTGACAGTGGCACAACACATATCTACAGCCCAGTTTATTATTTGTTGTATAAACATGTTAGGTTTTTTACTCATTTATTTGGGAAGGTGTGCCTCGGAAATGTTTTGACAATCACAAGTGTGCCTTCAGTTGCAAAAGGTTAAGAACCCCTGACATAGAGGATTGACGTGGAGGAGCGACATGGAGAAATTACACGGAGAAGTGATATTGAGGGGCAACACGGAGGCTCAACATGTAGGAGTGATATTGAGGAGTGACATTGAAGGGCGAAATGGAGGCTCAACATGGAGGAGTGACATGGAGGAGTAACATTGAAGGGCGACATGGAGGCTCAACATGGAGGAGTGACATAGAGGAGTGACATGGAGGAGCGACGTGGAAAAGCAAGATGGAGTGACATGGAGGAGTGACATAGAGGAGCGACATGGAGTGACATGGAGGAGTGACATGTAGGAGTGACATGGAGGAGCGACATGGATGAGAGACATGGAGGAGTGACATGGAAGAAATGAAGAATTGACATGGAGGAGTGATATGGAGGAGTAACATTGAGGAGTGATATAGAGGAGTGATGTTGATGAGCGACATTGAGGAGTGAGAAGGAGGATTGACATGGAGGAGCGACATGGAGGAGCGATATGGAGGAGCAAAATGGAGGAGTGACATGGAGGAGTGACATGAAGGAGGAGTGACATGGAGGAGTGACATAGAGGAGCGACATGGAGGAGCGACATGGAGGAGCGATATGGAGGAGCAAAATGGAGGAGTAATATGGAGGAGTGACATGAAGGAGGAGTGACATGGAGGAGTGACATAGAGGAGTGATGTGGAGGAGCGACATGGAAGAGTGACATTGAGGAGCAAGGAAGAGTAACATAGAGGAGTGGCATGGAGGAGCTTCATGGAGGAGTGACTTGGAGGAGTTCCATGTAGGAGTGACATGGAGGATCGACATGGAGGAGTGACATGGAGTAGTGATATGGAGGAGTGAGAAGGAGGAGTGAGATGGAGGAGCTTCATGGAGGAGTGACATGGAAGACGGACATGGAGGAGTGAATTTAAGGATCGTCATGGAGGAGTGACATGGAGAAGCAACACGGAGGCTCAACATATAGGAGTTATATTGAGGAGTGACATTGAAGGGCGACATGGAGGCTCAACATGGAGGAGTGACATAGAGGAGTGACATGGAGGAGAGACATGGAGGAGTGACATGGAGGAGTGACATTGAGGAGTAAGGAAGAGTGACATGGAGGAGTGACATGTTGGAGTGATATGTAGGAGTGACATGGAGGACTGACATTGAGGAGTGAAATGGAGGGGCAAGAAATAGTGACAAGAAGGAGTGACATGGAGGAGCAACATGGATGATCGACATGGGGGAGTGACATGATGGAGTGAAATGGAAAATCGAAATGAAGGAGTGACATAGAGGAGTGACGTGATATGTAGGAGTGAAATGGAGGAGTGACATAGAAGAGCTAAGTGGAGCAGCAAGAAGGAGTCACATGGAGGAGCGACGTGGAGCAGCAAGAAGGAGTGACATGGAGGAGGTACATGGATGAGAGACATGGAAGAGTGACATGGAGGCATGACATAGAAGAGTGACGAGGAGGAGCGACATGGAGGCTAAACATGGAGGAGTGACATAGAGGAGTGATGTGGAGGAGCGACGTGGAGGAGTTACATGGAGGAGTTTCATTGAGGAGTGACATGGATGAGAGACATGGAAGAGTGACATGGAGGAGTGACATAGAGGAGTGACGAGGAAGACTGACATGGAGGAGTGACATAGAGGAGTGACGAGGAGGAGCGACATGGAGGGGTGACATGGAGGAGTGAGAAGTTGGAGTGATATGGAGATGTGACATGGAGGAGTGACATAGAGGAGTGACATGGAGGAGTGACATTGAGGAGCAAGGACGAGTGACATGGAGGAGTGACATGGAGGAGCTTCATGGAGGAGTGACATGGAGGAGTGCCATGTAGGAATGACATGGAGGAATGACATGGAGGATCGACATAGAGGAGTGACCTGGAGGAGTGACATAGAAGAGTGACGTGGAGGAGCGACATGGAGTAATGACATGGAGAAGTGATATTGAGGAGCAACAAGGAGGCTCAACATGTAGGAGTGATATTGAGGAAAGACATTAAAGGGCGACATAGCGACTCAACAAGGAGGAATGACATAGAGGAGTGACATGGAGGAGCGACGTGGAAAAGCAAGAAGGAGTGACATGGAGGAGTGACATAGAGGAGCGACATGGAGGAGCGATATGGAGAAGCAAAATGGAGGAGTGACATGGAGGAGTGACATGAAGGAGTGACATGGAGGAGCGACGTGGAAAAGCAAGAAGGAGTGACATGGAGGAGTGACATGGAGGAGTGTCATGGAAGACATGGAGTAGTGACATGGAGGAGTTACATTGAGGAGTCACAGGAAGGAGGTACATAGAGGAGCGACATTCTGGAGTGACATGGAGGAGTGACATGGAGGAGCAAGGATGAGGGTCATGGTGGATCGACAAGGAGGAGTGACATGGAGTATTAACTTGGAGGAGTGACATGGAGAATCGACATGGAGGAGTGACATGGAGGAGTGAAATTGAGGAGTGACAAGAAGAAGTGACATGGAGTAGTGACATGGAGGATTGACATGGAGGAGCGACATGGAGGAGTGAGATGTAGGATCGACATGCAAGAGTGACATGGAGGAGTGACATGGAGGAGTGTCATGGAAGACATGGAGTAGTGACATGGAGGAGTTGAATTGAGGAGTCACAGGAAGGAGGGACATAGAGGAGCAACATTCTGGAGTGACATGGAGGAGTGACATGGAGGAGCAAGGATGAGGGACATGGTGGATCGACATGGAGGAGTGACATGGAGTAGCAAGTTGGAGGAGTGACATGGAGGATCGACATGGAGAAGCGACATGGAGGAGCAACATCTAGGATCTACATGGAGGATAGACATGGAGCATCGACATGGAGGAGTGACATTGAGGAGGTCAAAGGACGAGGGACATTTTGGAGTGACAAGGAGGAGCAACATGGAGGAGTGACATGGAGGAGCAAGGATGAGCGACATGGAGGATCGACATGGAGGATCGACATGGAGGAGCGACATGCAGGATCGACATGGAGGAGTGACATGGAGCAGTTACATGCAGGACCGACATGGAGGAGCGATATGGAGGAGCGACATGGAGAAGCGACATGGAGGAGTCACATTCTGGAGTGACATTCTGGTGTGACATGGAGGAGCGATATGGAAGAGTAACATGGAGGAGTAAGATTGAGCGACATGGACGATCGACATGGAGGAGTGACATTGAGGACTGACATGGAGAAGTGGCATGGAGGATCGACATGGAGCATTGATATGAAGGAGTGACATGGAGGAGCGACATGGAAGAGTGACATGTAGGATCGACATGCAGGAGTGACATGGAGGCGTGCCATGGAAGACATGGAGTAGTGACATGGAGGAGTTACATTGAGAAGTCACAGGAAGGAGGGACATGGAGGAGCGACATTCTGGGTTGACATTCTGAAGTGACATGGAGGAGCGACATTCTGGAGTGACATGGACGAGCGAAATGGAGCAGTGATATCAAGGAGTGTCATGGAGGAGTGACATGGAGGAGCGACATGGAGGATAGACATGGAGGATTGACATGGAGGATCGACATGGAGGAGTGACATGGTAGAGTGAGATTGAGGAGTGACAAGTAGAAGTGACATGGAGGAGTGACATGGAGGATTGACATGGAAGAGCGACATGGAGGAGTGACATGTAGGATCGACATGCAGGACTGACATGGAGGAGTGACATGGAGGAGTGACATTGTTGATCGACATGAAGGACTGAATTGGAAAAGCTACATGGAGAAGCGACATAGAGGAGCGACATTGAGGAGTGACATTAAGTAGTGACATGGAGAAGTGACATGGAGGTGGGACATGGAGGAGGGAGATTCTGGATTGACATGGAGTAGCGACATGGAGGAGTGACATGGAGGAGCAAGGATGAGCAACATGGAGGATCGACATGGAGGAGCGACATGTAGGTTCTACATGGAAGAGCAAATGTGAAATGGTGGAGTGACATGGAGTATCGACATGGAGGACTGACATGGAGGAGCGACATGGAGAAGCGACATGGAGGAATTACTTGGAGGAGTCACAGGAAGGAGGGACATGGAGGAGCGACATTCTGAGTTGACATTCTGGATTGACATGGAGGAGTGACATGGAGGATTGATATGGAGGAGTGACATGGAAAAGGTAACATGAAGAGGTAACATGGAGGAGCGAAATGGAGGAGTGACATTTAGGACCTACATGGAGGAGCAACATGGAGGAGAGAAATGGAGGAGTGACATGGAGGAGAATCATGGCGTAGTGAGAGGGATGAGTGACATGGGGGATCGACATGGACGAGTGACCTGGAGGAGCAAAATGCAGAAGAAACTTGGAGGAGTGACATGAAGCAGTGACATGGAGGAGTGACTTGGAGGAGGGACATGGAGGAGGGACATGAAGGAGTGACAAGGAGGAGCGACATGAAGGAGTGACATGGAGGAGTGACATGGAGGAGTGACATTCTGGAATGACATGGAGGAACATCACTCAGGACTGACATTGAGAAGCAACATGGAGGAGTGCCTTGGAGGAGCAAAGCGGAGCGACATGGAAGATCGACATTGAGGACTGTCATGAAGGAGTGACATGGAGTAACGAAATAGAGCAGTGATATGAAGGAGTGACATGGAGGAGTAACATAGAGGAACGACATGGAGGATAGACATGGAGGATTGACATGGACGAGCGACATGGAGGAGTGACATGTGGGATCGACATGCAGGAGTGACATGGATGTGTGACATGGAGGATTGTCATGGAAGACATGGAGGAGTGACATGGAGGAGTTACATGGAGGAGTCACAGGAAGGAGGGACATGGAGGAGCGACATTCTGGGTTGACATTCTGGAGTGACATTCTGGAGTGACATGGAGGAGCAACTTGGAGGAGTGACATGGAGGATCGACATGGAGAAGCGACATGGAGGAGCGACATCTAGGATCTACATGGAGGAGCAACATGGAGGAGTGACATGGAGCATCGACATGGAGTAGTGACATTGAGGAGTGATATGCAGGATCGACATGGAGGATTGACATGGAGGAGCGACATGGAGGAGTGACAAGTAGGATCGACATACAGGAGTGACATGGAGGAGTGTCATGGAAGACATGGAGTAGTGACATGGAGGAGTTACATTGAGGAGTCACAGGAAGGAGGGACATGGAGGAGCGACATTCTGGGTTGTTATTCTGAAGTGACATGGAGGAGCGACATTCTGCAGTGATATAGAGGAGCGACATGGAGGAGTGACATTGAGCAGTTACATGTCGGAGTAACATGGAGGAGAGACATGGAAGATTGACATGGAGGGGTGACAAGGAAGACATGGATGAGTGACATGGAGGAGCGACATGTATGATCGACATAAAAGATTGACATGGAGGATCGACATGGAGGAGTGACATGAAGGATCAACATGGAGAATCGAGATGGAGGAGTGACATGGATGGACATGGAGGAGTGACATTCTGGAGTGACATGGAGGAGCAACATGGAGGAGTGCCATGGAGGAGCATGGAGGATCGACATGGAGCAGTGATATGAAGGAGTGACATTGAGCAGTGACATGGAAGAGCGACATGGAGGAGTGACATGTAGGATCGACATGCAAGAGTGACATGGAGGAGTGACATTGAGGAGTGTCATGGAAGACACGGAGGAGTGACATGGAGGAATTACTTGGAGGAGTCACAGGAAGGAGGGATATGGAGGAGCGACATTCTGGGTTGACATTCTGGGTTGACATGGAGGAGTGACATGGAGGACCAAGGATGAGCAAGGATGAGCGACATGGTGGATCGACATGGAGGAGTGACATGGAGGATCGACATGGAAGATTGACATGGAGGACGGACATGGAATAGTGACATGCTTGACATGGAAGATCGACATGGAGGAGCGATGTGGAGGAGCAACATTGAGTAGCGACATGGAGGACTGACATGGAGGATCGACAATTAGGACTGACATGGAGGATTGACATGGAGAAAGGACATGGAGGAGTGACATTCTGGAGTTAAATTCTGGAGTCACATTCTGGAATAGAATTGAGGAGGGACATGGAGGAGTGACATTCTGGAGTTAAATTTTGGAATGACATTCTGGAGTGACATGGAGGAGCGACATGGAGGAGTGAAATGGAGGAATAACATGGAGGATCAACATGGAAGATTGACATGGAGGATCAACATGGAGGAGTGACATGGAGGACTGACATGGAGGATTGACATGGAGAATTGACAAGGAGGAGCAACATGAAGGAGTAACAAGGAGGAGCGACATGTAGGATCGACATGGAGGATCGATATGGAGGAGCGACATGGAGGAATGACATGGAAGACAGTTAGGAGTGACATGGAGGAGCAACATTCTGGACTGACATTCTGGGTTGACATGGAGGAGTGACATGGAGGACCAAGGATGAGCAAGGATGAGCGACATGGTGGATCGACATGGAGGAGTGACATGGAGGATCGACATGGAAGATTGACATGGAGGACGGACATGGAATAGTGACATGCTTGACATGGAAGATCGACATGGAGGAGCGATGTGGAGGAGCAACATTGAGTAGCGACATGGAGGACTGACATGGAGGATCGACAATTAGGACTGACATGGAGGATTGACATGGAGAAAGGACATGGAGGAGTGACATTCTGGAGTTAAATTCTGGAGTCACATTCTGGAATAGAATTGAGGAGGGACATGGAGGAGTGACATTCTGGAGTTAAATTTTGGAATGACATTCTGGAGTGACATGGAGGAGCGACATGGAGGAGTGAAATGGAGGAATAACATGGAGGATCAACATGGAAGATTGACATGGAGGATCAACATGGAGGAGTGACATGGAGGACTGACATGGAGGATTGACATGGAGAATTGACAAGGAGGAGCAACATGAAGGAGTAACAAGGAGGAGCGACATGTAGGATCGACATGGAGGATCGATATGGAGGAGCGACATGGAGGAATGACATGGAAGACAGTTAGGAGTGACATGGAGGAGCGACATTCTGGACTGACATTCTGGAGTGACATTGATGAGACATATGGAGGATTGACATAGAGGAGTAACATGAAGGATCTACACGGAGGAGCTACATGGAGGAGGTACATAGGGGAATGACATGGAAGACATGGAGGAGTGAAATGGAGGTGAAACATGGAAGATCGACTTGGAGGATCGACATGGATGAGTGACATGGAGGATCGACATGGAGGATCGACTTGGAGGATCGACATGGAGGAGGGACATTGAAGACAGGGAGGAGTGACATGGAGGGGCGACATGGAGGTGTGAAATAGAGGATCAACTTGGAGGAGTGACATGGAGGAGGTTTATGGAGGAGTGACATTATGGAGTGACTTTCTGGAGGGACATTCTGGAGTGAGATGGAGGTATCGACATTGAGGAGTGACAAGGAGGAGTTATATGGAGGATCTACATAGAGGATTGACATGGAGGAGTGACATTCTGGAGTTAAATTCTGGAGTGACATTCTGGAGTGACATGGAGGAGCAACATTCTTGGGTGACATGGAGGAGTGATATGGACGAGCAGGGAAGAGCAACATGGAGGACCGACACGGATGAGGTACATGGGGGAGTGACATGGAAGACATGGAGGAGTGACATGGTGGAGCAACATGTAGGATCAAAATGGAGGATCAACATGGAGAAGTGACATGGAGGAGTGACAAGGAGGAGTGACATGGAGGAGTCACAAGGAGGAGCAACATGGAGGAAATATATGGAGGAGCGACATCGAGCAGTGACATGGAAGTGTGACATGGAGGATCAACATGGAGGATCGACATGTAGGATTGACATGGATGAGCGACATGGCGAAGTGACGTGGAAGACAGGGAGGAGTGACATGGAGGAGCGACATAGAGGATCGATATGGAGGAGTGATATAGAGGAGGGACATGGAGGAGTGACATGGAGGAGTGACATTCTGGAGGGACTTTCTGGAGTGACATGGAGGAGCAACATGGAGGAGGGACATGGAGGAGTAACATTCTGGAGTTAAATTCTGGAGAGACATTCTGGATTGACATGGAGGAGCGACATAGTGGAGTGATTTGGAGGATCAAAGAGGAGTGACATGGAGGATCGACATGTGTCGACATGGAAGACCGAAATTAATTAAAGCTGCAAGCAGCGATGATCGGGCCCTCGCCCACGCGCGCACGTCGGGGGAACGCGCACGTCGGGGCACATACATGTCTTCAGGGCAAGACTCTTATAAAACATGTCAAATTTGGGGAAGATTGGACAATGTACAGCCAATTTACAACAACTTCCTGTTTCCTGTAGGGGGCGCTATGACTATCACGCATAATACCACATATATGTCTTCAGGCCTGGTCCATTATCCAGCTTGTGAAGTTTGGAGCAGATTGGACTATGTAAAGTCAAATAACAACAGCCTCCTGTTTTTTGGCGAAGAAGCTTTTTCGCCGCCACGCCACGGCAACATGGTTCGATAACTTTTTGATCTTTTAATATCAAATCTAATATGTGTCCTTGTCGTGATGTGTTTTTACTATATATATTACAATTAACGTCATGACATTTAACATTGTATATATTATATATATATATATATATATATATATACATATATATATATATATATAAAATATATATATATATATGTATATATATATATATGGAAAAGTTTTAAAGTTATTATTTTTTGGGGTGATTTTTGAAGTATTTTATTGATAGGACAGTGGATAGAGTGTTGGAAAGGGGGAGAGAGAGAAATGACATGCGGAAAGGATTACAGGCCGGATTCGAACCCGGGTCCACCGCTGCTAGGGCGCTCGCTCTACCGACTGAGCTAAACCTGAGCTAACCAGCCGCCGAAGGAAAAGTTTTGTTTCATCATTGGAGGTTACAAGATTTGTATTTCTTCATATGTTCTTAGTATTTTTCTCACGGATTAACCCACAAGAAAAGATTATATTCATTTTTAATTGTATTTTTATGTAGAGTTTTTCCCAGACGGTGTTTTGTTTCAATTTAGGAGAGGGTTGGTTGCAGTATACAACCATTTCCGGTTTCCTGTAGGGGGCGCTATGACTATCACGCATAATACCACATATATGTCTTCAGGCCTGGTCCATTATCCAGCTTGTGAAGTTTGGAGCAGATTGGACTATGTAAAGTCAAGTAACAACAGCCTCCTGTTTTTTGGCGAAGAAGCTTTTTCGCCGCCACGCCACGGCAACACGGTTCGATAACTTTTTGATCTTTTGATAAGTTTTCATCCCAAAGGTCTTAAGATACTACTGACCAAGTTTCAGGTAGATGTGATTAATTTCTGAGGCAGAGTACATCAATGTGTACAACATGATATTTCCTGTTACCACTAGGTGGCGCTATGACTGTGAGTCAAAATTTGCATATGGATGTTGTCAGACAGGGACCTTTATCAGGCATGAGACATTTGGAGCATATAGGTTAACGTACGACAAAGTTACAACAACTTCCTGTTTCTGGGCGAAAGGCGCTTTTTCGCCGCCACGCCACGGCAACATGGTTCGATAACTTTTTGATCTTTTGATAAGTTTTCATCCCAAAGGTCTTAAGATACTACTGACCAAGTTTCAGGTAGATGTGATTAATTTCTGAGGCAGAGTACATCAATGTGTAAAACATGATATTTCCTGTTACCACTAGGTGGCGCTATGACTGCGAGCCAAAATTTGCATATGGATGGTGTCAGAGAGGGACTTTTATCAGGCATGAGAAATTTGGAGCATATCGGTTAATGTACGACAAAGTTACAACAACTTCCTGTTTCTTGGCGAAAGGCGCTTTTTCGCCGCCACGCCACGGCAACATAGTTCGATAACTTTTTTATCTTTGAGTAACTTTTCATCCCAAAGGTCTTAAGATACTACTGACCAAATTTGAAGTTGATCGGGTTAAATCTCTAGGAGGAGTTCGTTAAAGTACAGCGCCTGGATATGGTAAAAAAACGCCATAAAATCCAATATGGCCGACTTCCGGTTGGGTTTACGGTATACCTCCAAGAGGGTTTTATTTACGTCTCATCATGGTACATATACCTACCAAATTTCGTAAATTTAGGAGAAACGTGTCGTCGGGGCTACTCAATAGGGGGCGCTAGCGAGCCAATTTGCCACACCCGAGCACGAAACCCATATCAGATATTCATTTCACGCACGTCTGACACGTGTGCAAAATTTCAAAAAAAGTTCATTATCCCAAGCACCTCGTTTTCACGCTCAAAGACATAATAGAATAATAATAAGAATAATAATTAAAGCTGCAAGCAGCGATGATCGGGCCCTCGCCCACGCGCGCACGTCGGGGGAATGCGCACGTCGGGACACGTACATGTCTTCAGGGCAAGACTCTTATAAAACATGTCAAATTTGGGGAAGATTGGACAATGTATAGCCAATTTACAACAACTTCCTGTTTCCTGTAGGGGGCGCTATGACTATCACGCATAATACCACATATATGTCTTCAGGCCTGGTCCATTATCCAGCTTGTGAAGTTTGGAGCAGATTGGACTACGTAAAGTCAAGTAACAACAGCCTCCTGTTTTTTGGCGAAGAAGCTTTTTCGCCGCCACGCCACGGCAACATGGTTCGATAACTTTCTGATCTTTTGATAAGTTTTCATCCCAAAGGTCTTAAGATGCTACTGACCAAGTTTGAGGTAGATGTGATTAATTTCTGAGGCAGAGTACATCAATGTGTAAAACATGATATTTCCTGTTACCACTAGGTGGCGCTATGACTGTGAGTCAAAATTTGCATATGGATGTCGTCAGACAGGGACCTTTATCAGGCATGAGAAATTTGGAGCATATAGGTTAATGTACGTCAAAGTTACAACAACTTCCTGTTTCTTGGCAAAAGGCGCTTTTTCGCCGCCACGCCACGGCAACATAGTTTGATAACTTTTTGATCTTTGAGTAACTTTTCATCCCAAAGGTCTTAAGATACTACTGACCAAATTTGAAGTTGATCAGGTTAAATCTCTAGGAGGAGTTCGTTAAAGTACAGCGCCTGGAAATGGTAAAAAAACGCCATAAAATCCAATATGGCCGACTTCCGGTTGGGTTTACGGTATACCTCCAAGAGGGTTTTATTTACGTCTCGTCATGGTACATATACCTACCAAATTTCGTAAATTTAGGGGAAACGTGTTGTCGGGGCTACTCAATAGGGGGCGCTAGCGAGCCAATTTGCCACACCCGAGCACGAAACCCATATCTAATATTTATTTCACGTACGTTTTATCTTGCATGAGAAATTTGGAGCAGATTGGTTACTATACGCCAAAGATACAACAACTTCCTGTTTTTTGGCGATGAAGCTTTTTCGCCGCCACGCCACGGCAACATGGTTCGATAACTTTTTGATCTTTTGATAAGTTTTCTTCCCAAAGGTCTTAAGATACTACTGACCAAGTTTCAGGTAGATGTGATTAATTTCTGAGGCAGAGTACATCAATGTGTAAAACATGATATTTCCTGTTACCACTAGGTGGCGCTATGACTGTGAGTCAAAATTTGCATATGGATGTTGTCAGACAGGGACCTTTATCAGGCATGAGACATTTGGAGCATATAGGTTAATGTACGACAAAGTTACAACAACTTCCTGTTTCTAGGCGAAAGGCGCTTTTTCGCCGCCACGCCACGGCAACATAGTTCGATAACTTTTTGATCTTTGAGTAACTTTTCATCCCAAAGGTCTTAAGATACTACTGACCAAATTTGAAGTTGATCGGGTTAAATCTCTAGGAGGAGTTCGTTAAAGTACAGCGCCTGGATATGGTAAAAAAACGCCATAAAATCCAATATGGCCGACTTCCGGTTGGGTTTACGGTATACCTCCAAGAGGGTTTTATTTACGTCTCATCATGGTACATATACATACCAAATTTCGTAAATTTAGGAGAAACGTGTCGTCGGGGCTACTCAATAGGGGGCGCTAGCGAGCCAATTTGCCACACCCGAGCACGAAACCCATATCAGATATTTATTTCACGTACGTTTTATCTTGCATGAGAAATTTGGAGCAGATTGGTTACTATACGCCAAAGTTACAACAACTTCCTGTTTTTTGGCGATGAAGCTTTTTCGCCGCCACGCCACGGCAACATGGTTCGATAACTTTTTGATCTTTTGATAAGTTTTCTTCCCAAAGGTCTTAAGATACTACTGACCAAGTTTCAGGTAGATGTGATTAATTTCTGAGGCAGAGTACATCAATGTGTAAAACATGATATTTCCTGTTACCACTAGGTGGCGCTATGACTGTGAGTCAAAATTTGCATATGGATGTCGTCAGACAGGGACCTTTATCAGGCATGAGAAATTTGGAGCATATAGGTTAATGTACGACAAAGTTACAACAACTTCCTGTTTCTTGGCGAAAGGCGCTTTTTCGCCGCCACGCCACGGCAACATAGTTCGATAACTTTTTGATCTTTGAGTAACTTTTCATCCCAAAGGTCTTAAGATACTACTGACCAAATTTGAAGTTGATCGGGTTAAATCTCTAGGAGGAGTTCGTTAAAGTACAGCGCCTGGATGTGGTAAAAAAACACCATAAAATCCAATATGGCCGACTTCCGGTTGGGTTTACGGTATACCTCCAAGAGGGTTTTATTTACGTCTCATCATGGTACATATACCTACCAAATTTCGTAAATTTAGGAGAAACGTGTCGTCGGGGCTACTCAATAGGGGGCGCTAGCGAGCCAATTTGCCACACCCAAGCACGAAACCCATATCAGATATTCATTTCACGCACGTCTGACACGTGTGCAAAATTTCAAAAAAAGTTCATTATCCCAAGCACCTCGTTTTCACGCTCAAAGACATAATAGAATAATAAGAATAAGAATAATAATCATTTGAAATACAATAGGTCCTCGGACCGACTTTGTCGGTGCTCGGGCCCTAATAATTAAAGCTGCAAGCAGCGATGATCGGGCCCTCGCCCACGCGCGCACGTCGGGGGAACGCGCACGTCGGGGCACGTACATGTCTTCAGGGCAAGACTCTTATAAAACATGTCAAATTTGGGGAAGATTGGACAATGTACAGCCAATTTACAACAACTTCCTGTTTCCTGTAGGGGGCGCTATGACTATCACGCATAATACCACATATATGTCTTCAGGCCTGGTCCATTATCCAGCTTGTGAAGTTTGGAGCAGATTGGACTATGTAAAGTCAAGTAACAACAGCCTCCTGTTTCTTGGCGAAAGGCGCTTTTTCGCCGCCACGCCACGGCAACATAGTTCGATAACTTTTTGATCTTTTGATAAGTTTTCATCCCAAAGGTCTTAAGATACTACTGACCAAGTTTCACGTAGATGTGATTAATTTCTGAGGCAGAGTACATCAATGTGTAAAACATGATATTTCCTGTTACCACTAGGTGGCGCTATGACTGTGAGTCAAAATTTGCATATGGATGTCGTCAGACAGGGACCTTTATCAGGCATGAGAAATTTGGAGCATATAGGTTAATGTACGACAAAGTTACAACAACTTCCTGTTTCTTGGCGAAAGGCGCTTTTTCGCCGCCACGCCACGGCAACATAGTTCGATAACTTTTTGATCTTTGAGTAACTTTTCATCCCAAAGGTCTTAAGATACTACTGACCAAATTTGAAGTTGATCGGGTTAAATCTCTAGGAGGAGTTCGTTAAAGTACAGCGCCTGGAAATGGTAAAAAAAACGCCATAAAATCCAATATGGCCGACTTCCGGTTGGGTTTACGGTATACCTCCAAGAGGGTTTTATTTACGTCTCGTCATGGTACATATACCTACCAAATTTCGTAAATTTAGGGGAAACGTGTCGTCGGGGCTACTCAATAGGGGGCGCTAGCGAGCCAATTTGCCACACCCGAGCACGAAACCCATATCAGATATTTATTTCACGTACGTTTTATCTTGCATGAGAAATTTGGAGCAGATTGGTTACTATACGCCAAAGTTACAACAACTTCCTGTTTTTTGGCGATGAAGCTTTTTCGCCGCCACGCCACGGCAACATGGTTCGATAACTTTTTGATCTTTTGATAAGTTTTCTTCCCAAAGGTCTTAAGATACTACTGACCAAGTTTCAGGTAGATGTGATTAATTTCTGAGAGAGAGTACATCAATGTGTAAAACATGATATTTCCTGTTACCACTAGGTGGCGCTATGACTGTGAGTCAAAATTTGCATATGGATGTTGTCAGACAGGGACCTTTATCAGGCATGAGAAATTTGGAGCATATAGGTTAATGTACGACAAAGTTACAACAACTTCCTGTTTCTTGGCGAAAGGCGCTTTTTCGCCGCCACGCCACGGCAACATAGTTCGATAACTTTTTGATCTTTGAGTAACTTTTCATCCCAAAGGTCTTAAGATACTACTGACCAAATTTGAAGTTGATCGGGTTAAATCTCTAGGAGGAGTTCGTTAAAGTACAGCGCCTGGATATGGTAAAAAAACGCCATAAAATCCAATATGGCCGACTTCCGGTTGGGTTTACGGTATACCTCCAAGAGGGTTTTATTTACGTCTCATCATGGTACATATACCTACCAAATTTCGTAAATTTAGGAGAAACGTGTCGTCGGGGCTACTCAATAGGGGGCGCTAGCGAGCCAATTTGCCACACCCGAGCACGAAACCCATATCAGATATTCACTTCACGCACGTCTGACACGTGTGCAAAATTTCAAAAAAAGTTCATTCTCCCAAGCACCTCGTTTTCACGCTCAAAGACATAATAGAATAATAAGAATAATTAAAGCTGCAAGCAGCGATGATCGGGCCCTCGCCCACGCGCGCACGTCGGGGGAACGCGCACGTCGGGGCACGTACATGTCTTCAGGGCAAGACTCTTATAAAACATGTCAAATTTGTGGCAGATTGGACAATGTACAGCCAATTTACAACAACTTCCTGTTTCCTGTAGGGGGCGCTATGACTATCACGCATAATACCACATATATGTCTTCAGGCCTGGTCCATTATCCAGCTTGTGAAGTTTGGAGCAGATTGGACTATGTAAAGTCAAGTAACAACAGCCTCCTGTTTTTTGGCGATGAAGCTTTTTCGCCGCCACGCCACGGCAACATGGTTCGATAACTTTTTGATCTTTTGGTAACTTTTCATCACAAAGGTCTTAAGATACTACTGACCAAGTTTCAGGTAGATGTGATTAATTTCTGAGGCAGAGTACATCAACGTGTAAAACATGATATTTCCTGTTACCACTAGGTGGCGCTATGACTGCGAGTCAAAATTTGCATATGGATGTCGTCAGACAGGGACCTTTATCAGGCATGAGACATTTGGAGCATATAGGTTAATGTACGTCAAAGTTACAACAACTTCCTGTTTCTTGGCGAAGAAGCTTTTTCGCCGCCACGCCACGACAACATGGTTCGATAACTTTTTGATCTTTTGATAAGTTTTCATCCCAAAGGTCTTAAGATACTACTGACCAAGTTTCAGGTAGATGTGATTAATTTCTGAGGCAGAGTACATCAATGTGTAAAACATGATATTTCCTGTTACCACTAGGTGGCGCTATGACTGTGAGTCAAAATTTGCATATGGATGTTGTCAGACAGGGACCTTTATCAGGCATGAGAAATTTGGAGCATATAGGTTAATGTACGACAAAGTTACAACAACTTCCTGTTTCTTGGCGAAAGGCGCTTTTTCGCCGCCACGCCACGGCAACATAGTTCGATAATTTTTTGATCTTTGAGTAACTTTTCATCCCAAAGGTCTTAAGATACTACTGACCAAATTTGAAGTTGATCGGGTTAAATCTCTAGGAGGAGTTCGTTAAAGTACAGCGCCTGGATATGGTAAAAAAACGCCATAAAATCCAATATGGCCGACTTCCGGTTGGGTTTACAGTATACCTCCAAGAGGCTTTTATTTACGTCTCATCATGGTACATATACCTACCAAATTTCGTAAATTTAGGGGAAACGTGTCGTCGGGGCTATTCAATAGGGGGCGCTAGCGAGCCAATTTGCCACACCCGAGCACGAAACCCATATCAGATATTTATTTCACGCACGTTTTATCTTGCATGAGAAATTTGGAGCAGATTGGTTACTATATGCCAAAGTTACAACAACTTCCTGTTTTTTGGCGAAGAAGCTTTTTCGCCGCCACGCCACGGCAACATGGTTCGATAACTTTTTGATCTTTTGATAAGTTTTCTTCCCAAAGGTCTTAAGATACTACTGACCAAGTTTCAGGTAGATGTGATTAATTTCTGAGGGAGAGTACATCAATGTGTAAAACATGATATTTCCTGTTACCACTAGGTGGCGCTATGACTGTGAGTCAAAATTTGCATATGGATGTCGTCAGACAGGGACCTTTATCAGGCATGAGAAATTTGGAGCATATAGGTTAATGTACGACAAAGTTACAACAACTTCCTGTTTCTTGGCGAAAGGCGCTTTTTCGCCGCCACGCCACGGCAACATAGTTCGATAACTTTTTGATCTTTGAGTAACTTTTCATCCCAAAGGTCTTAAGATACTACTGACCAAATTTGAAGTTGATCGGGTTAAATCTCTAGGAGGAGTTCGTTAAAGTACAGCGCCTGGATATGGTAAAAAAACGCCATAAAATCCAATATGGCCGACTTCCGGTTGGGTTTACGGTATACCTCCAAGAGGGTTTTATTTACGTCTCATCATGGTACATATACCTACCAAATTTCGTAAATTTAGGAGAAACGTGTCGTCGGGGCTACTCAATAGGGGGCGCTAGCGAGCCAATTTGCCACACCCGAGCACGAAACCCATATCAGATATTCATTTCACGCATGTCTGACACGTGTGCAAAATTTCAAAAAAAGTTCATTATCCCAAGCACCTCGTTTTCACGCTCAAAGACATAATAGAATAATAAGAATAATTAAAGCTGCAAGCAGCGATGATCGGGCCCTCGCCCACGCGCGCACGTCGGGGGAACGCGCACGTCGGGGCACGTACATGTCTTCAGGGCAAGACTCTTATAAAACATGTCAAATTTGGGGCAGATTGGACAATGTACAGCCAATTTACAACAACTTCCTGTTTCCTGTAGGGGGCGCTATGACTATCACGCATAATACCGCATATATGTCTTCAGGCCTGGTCCATTATCCAGCTTGTGAAGTTTGGAGCAGATTGGACTATGTAAAGTCAAGTAACAACAGCCTCCTGTTTCTTGGCGAAAGGCGCTTTTTCGCCGCCACGCCACGGCAACATAGTTCGATAACTTTTTGATCTTTTGATAAGTTTTCATCCCAAAGGTCTTAAGATACTACTGACCAAGTTTAACGTAAATGTGATTAATTTCTGAGGCAGAGTACATCAATGTGTAAAACATGATATTTCCTGTTACCACTAGGTGGCGCTATGACTGTGAGTCAAAATTTGCATATGGATGTCGTCAGACAGGGACCTTTATCAGGCATGAGAAATTTGGAGCATATAGGTTAATGTACGTCAAAGTTACAACAACTTCCTGTTTTTTGGCGATGAAGCTTTTTCGCCGCCACGCCACGGCAACATAGTTCGATAACTTTTTGATCTTTGAGTAACTTTTCATCCCAAAGGTCTTAAGATACTACTGACCAAATTTGAAGTTGATCGGGTTAAATCTCTAGGAGGAGTTCGTTAAAGTACAGCGCCTGGAAATGGTAAAAAAACGCCATAAAATCCAATATGGCCGACTTCCGGTTGGGTTTACGGTATACCTCCAAGAGGCTTTTATTTACGTCTCGTCATGGTACATATACCTACCAAATTTCGTAAATTTAGGGGAAACGTGTCGTCGGGGCTACTCAATAGGGGGCGCTAGCGAGCCAATTTGCCACACCCGAGCACGAAACCCATATCAGATATTTATTTCACGTACGTTTTATCTTGCATGAGAAATTTGGAGCAGATTGGTTACTATACGCCAAAGTTACAACAACTTCCTGTTTCTTGGCGATGAAGCTTTTTCGCCGCCACGCCACGGCAATATGGTTCGATAACTTTTTGATCTTTTGATAAGTTTTCATCCCAAAGGTCTTAAGATACTACTGACCAAGTTTCAGGTAGATGTGATTAATTTCTGAGGCAGAGTACATCAATGTGTAAAACATGATATTTCCTGTTACCACTAGGTGGCGCTATGACTGTGAGTCAAAATTTGCATATGGATGTTGTCAGACAGGGACCTTTATCAGGCATGAGAAATTTGGAGCATATAGGTTAATGTACGACAAAGTTACAACAACTTCCTGTTTCTAGGCGAAAGGCGCTTTTTCGCCGCCACGCCACGGCAACATAGTTCGATAACTTTTTGATCTTTGAGTAACTTTTCATCCCAAAGGTCTTAAGATACTACTGACCAAATTTTAAGTTGATCGGGTTAAATCTCTAGGAGGAGTTCGTTAAAGTACAGCGCCTGGATATGGTAAAAAAACGCCATAAAATCCAATATGGCCGACTTCCGGTTGGGTTTACGGTATACCTCCAAGAGGGTTTTATTTACGTCTCATCATGGTACATATACCTACCAAATTTCGTAAATTTAGGAGAAACGTGTCGTCGGGGCTACTCAATAGGGGGCGCTAGCGAGCCAATTTGCCACACCCGAGCACGAAACCCATATCAGATATTCATTTCACGCACGTCTGACACGTGTGCAAAATTTCAAAAAAAGTTCATTATCCCAAGCACCTCGTTTTCACGCTCAAAGACATAATAGAATAATAATAATAAGAATTAAAGCTGCAAGCAGCGATGATCGGGCCCTCGCCCACGCGCGCACGTCGGGGGAACGCGCACGTCGGGGCACGTACATGTCTTCAGGGCAAGACTCTTATAAAACATGTCAAATTTGGGGAAGATTGGACAATGTACAGCCAATTTACAACAACTTCCTGTTTCCTGGAGGGGGCGCTATGACTATCACGCATAATACCACATATATGTCTTCAGGCCTGGTCCATTATCCAGCTTGTGAAGTTTGGAGCAGATTGGACTATGTAAAGTCAAGTAACAACAGCCTCCTGTTTCTTGGCGAAAGGCGCTTTTTCGCCGCCACGCCACGGCAACATAGTTCGATAACTTTTTGATCTTTTGATAAGTTTTCATCCCAAAGGTCTTAAGATACTACTGACCAAGTTTCACGTAGATGTGATTAATTTCTGAGGCAGAGTACATCAATGTGTAAAACATGATATTTCCTGTTAGCACTAGGTGGCGCTATGACTGTGAGTCAAAATTTGCATATGGATGTCGTCAGACAGGGACCTTTATCAGGCATGAGAAATTTGGAGCATATAGGTTAATGTACGACAAAGTTACAACAACTTCCTGTTTCTTGGCGAAAGGCGCTTTTTCGCCGCCACGCCACGGCAACATAGTTCGATAACTTTTTGATCTTTGAGTAACTTTTCATCCCAAAGGTCTTAAGATACTACTGACCAAATTTGAAGTTGATCGGGTTAAATCTCTAGGAGGAGTTCGTTAAAGTACAGCGCCTGGAAATGGTAAAAAAACGCCATAAAATCCAATATGGCCGACTTCCGGTTGGGTTTACGGTATACCTCCAAGAGGGTTTTATTTACGTCTCGTCATGGTACATATACCTACCAAATTTCGTAAATTTAGGGGAAACAGTGTCGTCGGGGCTACTCAATAGGGGGCGCTAGCGAGCCAATTTGCCACACCCGAGCACGAAACCCATATCAGATATTTATTTCATGTACGTTTTATCTTGCATGAGAAATTTGGAGCAGATTGGTTACTATACGCCAAAGTTACAACAACTTCCTGTTTTGTGGCGATGAAGCTTTTTCGCCGCCACGCCACGGCAACATGGTTCGATAACTTTTTGATCTTTTGATAAGTTTTCTTCCCAAAGGTCTTAAGATACTACTGACCAAGTTTCAGGTAGATGTGATTAATTTCTGAGGCAGAGTACATCAATGTGTAAAACATGATATTTCCTGTTACCACTAGGTGGCGCTATGACTGCGAGTCAAAATTTGCATATGGATGGTGTCAGAGAGGGACCTTTATCAGGCATGAGAAATTTGGAGCATATAGGTTAATGTACGACAAAGTTACAACAACTTCCTGTTTCTTGGCGAAAGGCGCTTTTTCGCCGCCACGCCACGGCAACATAGTTCGATAACTTTTTGATCTTTGAGTAACTTTTCATCCCAAAGGTCTTAAGATACTACTGACCAAATTTGAAGTTGATCGGGTTAAATCT
The DNA here is from genome assembly GCF_015220745.1 of Sebastes umbrosus. Classification (NCBI taxonomy): domain Eukaryota; kingdom Metazoa; phylum Chordata; class Actinopteri; order Perciformes; family Sebastidae; genus Sebastes; species Sebastes umbrosus. Next base: position 65,326 of record NW_023618436.1, read on the forward strand.
CTAGGAGGAGTTCGTTAAAGTACAGCGCCTGGAAATGGTAAAAAAACGCCATAAAATCCAATATGGCCGACTTCCGGTTGGGTTTACGGTATACCTCCAAGAGGGTTTTATTTACGTCTCGTCATGGTACATATACCTACCAAATTTCGTAAATTTAGGGGAAACGTGTCGTCGGGGCTACTCAATAGGGGGCGCTAGCGAGCCAATTTGCCACACCCGAGCACGAAACCCATATCAGATATTCATTTCACGCACGTCTGACACGTGTGCAAAATTTCAAAAAAAGTTCATTATCCCAAGCACCTCGTTTTCACGCTCAAAGACATAATAGAATAATAATAATAAGAATAATAATAATAATAATAATAAGAATAATAATCATTTGAATTACAATAGGTCCTCGGACCGACTTTGTCGGTGCTCGGGCCCTAATTAAAGCTGCAAGCAGCGATGATCGGGCCCTCGCCCACGCGCGCACGTCGGGGCACGTACATGTCTTCAGGGCAAGACTCTTATAAAACATGTCAAATTTGGGGAAGATTGGACAATGTACAGCCAATTTACAACAACTTCCTGTTTCCTGTAGGGGGCGCTATGACTATCACGCATAATACCACATATATGTCTTCAGGCCTGGTCCATTATCCAGCTTGTGAAGTTTGGAGCAGATTGGACTATGTAAAGTCAAGTAACAACAGCCTCCTGTTTCTTGGCGAAAGGCGCTTTTTCGCCGCCACGCCACGGCAACATAGTTCGATAACTTTTTGATCTTTTGATAAGTTTTCATCCCAAAGGTCTTAAGATACTACTGACCAAGTTTCACGTAGATGTGATTAATTTCTGAGGCAGAGTACATCAATGTGTAAAACATGATATTTCCTGTTACCACTAGGTGGCGCTATGACTGTGAGTCAAAATTTGCATATGGATGTCGTCAGACAGGGACCTTTATCAGGCATGAGAAATTTGGAGCATATAGGTTAATGTACGTCAAAGTTACAACAACTTCCTGTTTCTTGGCGAAAGGCGCTTTTTCGCCGCCACGCCACGGCAACATAGTTCGATAACTTTTTGATCTTTGAGTAACTTTTCATCCCAAAGGTCTTAAGATACTACTGACCAAATTTGAAGTTGATCGGGTTAAATCTCTAGGAGGAGTTCGTTAAAGTACAGCACCTGGAAATGGTAAAAAAAACGCCATAAAATCCAATATGGCCGACTTCCGGTTGGGTTTACGGTATACCTCCAAGAGGGTTTTATTTACGTCTCGTCATGGTACATATACCTACCAAATTTCGTAAATTTAGGGGAAACGTGTCGTCGGGGCTACTCAATAGGGGGCGCTAGCGAGCCAATTTGCCACACCCGAAGCACGAAACCCATATCAGATATTTATTTCACGTACGTTTTATCTTGCATGAGAAATTTGGAGCAGATTGGTTACTATACGCCAAAGTTACAACAACTTCCTGTTTTTTGGCGACTGAAGCTTTTTCGCCGCCACGCCACGGCAACATGGTTCGATAACTTTTTGATCTTTTGATAATTTTTCTTCCCAAAGGTCTTAAGATACTACTGACCAAGTTTCAGGTAGATGTGATTAATTTCTGAGGCAGAGTACATCAATGTGTAAAACATGATATTTCCTGTTACCACTAGGTGGCGCTATGACTGCGAGTCAAAATTTGCATATGGATGTTGTCAGACAGGGACCTTTATCAGGCATGAGAAATTTGGAGCATATAGGTTAATGTACGACAAAGTTACAACAACTTCCTGTTTCTTGGCGTAAGGCGCTTTTTCGCCGCCACGCCACGGCAACATAGTTCGATAACTTTTTGATCTTTGAGTAACTTTTCATCCCAAAGGTCTTAAGATACTACTGACCAAATTTGAAGTTGATCGGGTTAAATCTCTAGGAGGAGTTCGTTAAAGTACAGCGCCTGGATATGGTAAAAAAACGCCATAAAATCCAATATGGCCGACTTCCGGTTGGGTTTACGGTATACCTCCAAGAGGGTTTTATTTACGTCTCGTCATGGTACATATACCTACCAAATTTCGTAAATTTAGGGGAAACGTGTCGTCGGGGCTACTCAATAGGGGGCGCTAGCCGAGCCAATTTGCCACACCCGAGCACGAAACCCATATCAGATATTCATTTCACGCACGTCTGACACGTGTGCAAAATTTCAAAAAAAGTTCATTATCCCAAGCACCTCGTTTTCACGCTCAAAGACATAATAGAAGAATAATAAGAATAATAATCATTTGAATTACAATAGGTCCTCGGACCGACTTTGTCGGTGCTCGGGCCCTAATAATAATAATCATTTGAAATACAATAGGTCCTCGGACCGACTTTGTCGGTGCTCGGGCCCTAATTAAAGCTGCAAGCAGCGATGATCGGGCCCTCGCCCACGCGCGCACGTCGGGGGAACGCGCACGTCGGGGCACGTACATGTCTTCAGGGCAAGACTCTTATAAAACATGTCAAATTTGGGGAAGATTGGACAATGTACAGCCAATTTACAACAACTTCCTGTTTCCTGTAGGGGGCGCTATGACTATCACGCATAATACCACATATATGTCTTCAGGCCTGGTCCATTATCCAGCTTGTGAAGTTTGGAGCAGATTGGACTATGTAAAGTCAAGTAACAACAGCCTCCTGTTTTTTGGCGATGAAGCTTTTTCGCCGCCACGCCACGGCAACATGGTTCGATAACTTTTTGATCTTTTGGTAACTTTTCATCACAAAGGTCTTAAGATACTACTGACCAAGTTTCAGGTAGATGTGATTAATTTCTGAGGCAGAGTACATCAACGTGTAAAACATGATATTTCCTGTTACCACTAGGTGGCGCTATGACTGCGAGTCAAAATTTGCATATGGATGTTGTCAGACAGGGACCTTTATCAGGCATGAGACATTTGGAGCATATAGGTTAATGTACGTCAAAGTTACAACAACTTCCTGTTTCTTGGCGAAGAAGCTTTTTCGCCGCCACGCCACGGCAACATGGTTCGATAACTTTTTGATCTTTTGATAAGTTTTCATCCCAAAGGTCTTAAGATACTACTGACCAAGTTTCAGGTAGATGTGATTAATTTCTGAGGCAGAGTACATCAATGTGTAAAACATGATATTTCCTGTTACCACTAGGTGGCGCTATGACTGTGAGTCAAAATTTGCATATGGATGTTGTCAGACAGGGACCTTTATCAGGCATGAGAAATTTGGAGCATATAGGTTAATGTACGACAAAGTTACAACAACTTCCTGTTTCTTGGCGAAAGGCGCTTTTTCGCCGCCACGCCACGGCAACATAGTTCGATAACTTTTTGATCTTTGAGTAACTTTTCATCCCAAAGGTCTTAAGATACTACTGACCAAATTTGAAGTTGATCGGGTTAAATCTCTAGGAGGAGTTCGTTAAAGTACAGCGCCTGGATATGGTAAAAAAACGCCATAAAATCCAATATGGCCGACTTCCGGTTGGGTTTACAGGTATACCTCCAAGAGGCTTTTATTTACGTCTCATCATGGTACATATACCTACCAAATTTCGTAAATTTAGGGGAAACGTGTCGTCGGGGCTATTCAATAGGGGACGCTAGCGAGCCAATTTGCCACACCCGAGCACGAAACCCATATCAGATATTTATTTCACGCACGTTTTATCTTGCATGAGAAATTTGGAGCAGATTGGTTACTATATGCCAAAGTTACAACAACTTCCTGTTTTTTGGCGAAGAAGCTTTTTCGCCGCCACGCCACGGCAACATGGTTCGATAACTTTTTGATCTTTTGATAAGTTTTCTTCCCAAAGGTCTTAAGATACTACTGACCAAGTTTCAGGTAGATGTGATTAATTTCTGAGGGAGAGTACATCAATGTGTAAAACATGATATTTCCTGTTACCACTAGGTGGCGCTATGACTGTGAGTCAAAATTTGCATATGGATGTCGTCAGACAGGGACCTTTATCAGGCATGAGAAATTTGGAGCATATAGGTTAATGTACGACAAAGTTACAACAACTTCCTGTTTCTTGGCGAAAGGCGCTTTTTCGCCGCCACGCCACGGCAACATAGTTCGATAACTTTTTGATCTTTGAGTAACTTTTCATCCCAAAGGTCTTAAGATACTACTGACCAAATTTGAAGTTGATCGGGTTAAATCTCTAGGAGGAGTTCGTTAAAGTACAGCGCCTGGATATGGTAAAAAAACGCCATAAAATCCAATATGGCCGACTTCCGGTTGGGTTTACGGTATACCTCCAAGAGGGTTTTATTTACGTCTCATCATGGTACATATACCTACCAAATTTCGTAAATTTAGGAGAAACGTGTCGTCGGGGCTACTCAATAGGGGGCGCTAGCGAGCCAATTTGCCACACCCGAGCACGAAACCCATATCAGATATTCATTTCACGCATGTCTGACACGTGTGCAAAATTTCAAAAAAAGTTCATTATCCCAAGCACCTCGTTTTCACGCTCAAAGACATAATAGAATAATAAGAATAATTAAAGCTGCAAGCAGCGATGATCGGGCCCTCGCCCACGCGCGCACGTCGGGGGAACGCGCACGTCGGGGCACGTACATGTCTTCAGGGCAAGACTCTTATAAAACATGTCAAATTTGGGGAAGATTGGACAATGTACAGCCAATTTACAACAACTTCCTGTTTCCTGTAGGGGGCGCTATGACTATCACGCATAATACCGCATATATGTCTTCAGGCCTGGTCCATTATCCAGCTTGTGAAGTTTGGAGCAGATTGGACTATGTAAAGTCAAGTAACAACAGCCTCCTGTTTCTTGGCGAAAGGCGCTTTTTCGCCGCCACGCCACGGCAACATAGTTCGATAACTTTTTGATCTTTTGATAAGTTTTCATCCCAAAGGTCTTAAGATACTACTGACCAAGTTTAACGTAAATGTGATTAATTTCTGAGGCAGAGTACATCAATGTGTAAAACATGATATTTCCTGTTACCACTAGGTGGCGCTATGACTGTGAGTCAAAATTTGCATATGGATGTCGTCAGACAGGGACCTTTATCAGGCATGAGAAATTTGGAGCATATAGGTTAATGTACGTCAAAGTTACAACAACTTCCTGTTTTTTGGCGATGAAGCTTTTTCGCCGCCACGCCACGGCAACATAGTTCGATAACTTTTTGATCTTTGAGTAACTTTTCATCCCAAAGGTCTTAAGATACTACTGACCAAATTTGAAGTTGATCGGGTTAAATCTCTAGGAGGAGTTCGTTAAAGTACAGCGCCTGGAAATGGTAAAAAAACGCCATAAAATCCAATATGGCCGACTTCCGGTTGGGTTTACGGTATACCTCCAAGAGGCTTTTATTTACGTCTCGTCATGGTACATATACCTACCAAATTTCGTAAATTTAGGGGAAACGTGTCGTCGGGGCTACTCAATAGGGGGCGCTAGCGAGCCAATTTGCCACACCCGAGCACGAAACCCATATCAGATATTTATTTCACGTACGTTTTATCTTGCATGAGAAATTTGGAGCAGATTGGTTACTATACGCCAAAGTTACAACAACTTCCTGTTTCTTGGCGATGAAGCTTTTTCGCCGCCACGCCACGGCAATATGGTTCGATAACTTTTTGATCTTTTGATAAGTTTTCATCCCAAAGGTCTTAAGATACTACTGACCAAGTTTCAGGTAGATGTGATTAATTTCTGAGGCAGAGTACATCAATGTGTAAAACATGATATTTCCTGTTACCACTAGGTGGCGCTATGACTGTGAGTCAAAATTTGCATATGGATGTTGTCAGACAGGGACCTTTATCAGGCATGAGAAATTTGGAGCATATAGGTTAATGTACGACAAAGTTACAACAACTTCCTGTTTCTAGGCGAAAGGCGCTTTTTCGCCGCCACGCCACGGCAACATAGTTCGATAACTTTTTGATCTTTGAGTAACTTTTCATCCCAAAGGTCTTAAGATACTACTGACCAAATTTTAAGTTGATCGGGTTAAATCTCTAGGAGGAGTTCGTTAAAGTACAGCGCCTGGATATGGTAAAAAAACGCCATAAAATCCAATATGGCCGACTTCCGGTTGGGTTTACGGTATACCTCCAAGAGGGTTTTATTTACGTCTCATCATGGTACATATACCTACCAAATTTCGTAAATTTAGGAGAAACGTGTCGTCGGGGCTACTCAATAGGGGGCGCTAGCGAGCCAATTTGCCACACCCGAGCACGAAACCCATATCAGATATTCATTTCACGCACGTCTGACACGTGTGCAAAATTTCAAAAAAAGTTCATTATCCCAAGCACCTCGTTTTCACGCTCAAAGACATAATAGAATAATAATAATAAGAATAATTAAAGCTGCAAGCAGCGATGATCGGGCCCTCGCCCACGCGCGCACGTCGGGGGAACGCGCACGTCGGGGCACATACATGTCTTCAGGGCAAGACTCTTATAAAACATGTCAAATTTGGGGAAGATTGGACAATGTACAGCCAATTTACAACAACTTCCTGTTTCCTGTAGGGGGCGCTATGACTATCACGCATAATACCACATATATGTCTTCAGGCCTGGTCCATTATCCAGCTTGTGAAGTTTGGAGCAGATTGGACTATGTAAAGTCAAATAACAACAGCCTCCTGTTTTTTGGCGAAGAAGCTTTTTCGCCGCCACGCCACGGCAACATGGTTCGATAACTTTTTGATCTTTTGATAACTTTTCATCCCAAAGGTCTTAAGATACTACTGACCAAATTTGAGGTAGATGTGATTCATTTCTGAGGCAGAGTACATCAACGTGTAAAACATGATATTTCCTGTTACCACTAGGTGGCGCTATGACTGCGAGTAAAAATTTGCATATGGATGGTGTCAGACTGGGACTTTTATCAGGCATGAGAAATTTTGAGCATATAGGTTAATGTACGACAAAGTTACAACAACTTCCTGTTTCTTGGCGAAGGCGCTTTTTCGCCGCCACGCCACGGCAATATGGTTCGATAACTTTTTGATCTTTTGATAAGTTTTCATCCCAAAGGTCTTAAGATACTACTGACCAAGTTTGAGGTAGATGTGATTAATTTCTGAGGCAGAGTACATCAATGTGTAAAACATGATATTTCCTGTTACCACTAGGTGGCGCTATGACTGCGAGTCAAAATTTGCATATGGATGTTGTCAGACAGGGACCTTTATCAGGCATGAGAAATTTGGAGCATATAGGTTAATGTACGACAAAGTTACAACAACTTCCTGTTTCTTGGCGAAAGGCGCTTTTTCGCCGCCACGCCACGGCAACATAGTTCGATAACTTTTTGATCTTTGAGTAACTTTTCATCCCAAAGGTCTTAAGATACTACTGACCAAATTTGAAGTTGATCGGGTTAAATCTCTAGGAGGAGTTCGTTAAAGTACAGCGCCTGGAAATGGTAAAAAAACGCCATAAAATCCAATATGGCCGACTTCCGGTTGGGTTTACGGTATACCTCCAAGAGGGTTTTATTTACGTCTCGTCATGGTACATATACCTACCAAATTTCGTAAATTTAGGGGAAACGTGTCGTCGGGGCTACTCAATAGGGGGCGCTACCGAGCCAATTTGCCACACCCAAGCACGAAACCCATATCAGATATTTATTTCACGTACGTTTTATCTTGCATGAGAAATTTGGAGCAGATTGGTTACTATACGCCAAAGTTACAACAACTTCCTGTTTTTTGGCGAAGAAGCTTTTTCGCCGCCACGCCACGGCAACATGGTTTGATAACTTTTTGATCTTTTGGTAACTTTTCATCACAAAAGTCTTAAGATACTACTGACCAAGTTTCAGGTAGATGTGATTAATTTCTGAGGCAGAGTACATCAATGTGTAAAACATGATATTTCCTGTTACCACTAGGTGGCGCTATGACTGCGAGTCAAAATTTGCATATGGATGTTGTCAGACAGGGACCTTTATCAGGCATGAGAAATTTGGAGCATATAGGTTAATGTACGACAAAGTTACAACAACTTCCTGTTTCTTGGCGAAAGGCGCTTTTTCGCCGCCACGCCACGGCAACATAGTTCGATAACTTTTTGATCTTTGAGTAACTTTTCATCCCAAAGGTCTTAAGATACTACTGACCAAATTTGAAGTTGATCGGGTTAAATCTCTAGGAGGAGTTCGTTAAAGTACAGCGCCTGGATATGGTAAAAAAACGCCATAAAATCCAATATGGCCGACTTCCGGTTGGGTTTACGGTATACCTCCAAGAGGGTTTTATTTACGTCTCGTCATGGTACATATACCTACCAAATTTCGTAAATTTAGGGGAAACGTGTCGTCGGGGCTACTCAATAGGGGGCGCTACCGAGCCAATTTGCCACACCCGAGCACGAAACCCATATCAGATATTCATTTCACGCACGTCTGACACGTGTGCAAAATTTCAAAAAAAGTTCATTATCCCAAGCACCTCGTTTTCACGCTCAAAGACATAATAGAAGAATAATAAGAATAATAATCATTTGAATTACAATAGGTCCTCGGACCGACTTTGTCGGTGCTCGGGCCCTAATAATAATCATTTGAAATACAATAGGTCCTCGGACCGACTTTGTCGGTGCTCGGGCCCTAATTAAAGCTGCAAGCAGCGATGATCGGGCCCTCGCCCACGCGCGCACGTCGGGGGAACGCGCACGTCGGGGCACGTACATGTCTTCAGGGCAAGACTCTTATAAAACATGTCAAATTTGGGGAAGATTGGACAATGTACAGCCAATTTACAACAACTTCCTGTTTCCTGTAGGGGGCGCTATGACTATCACGCATAATACCACATATATGTCTTCAGGCCTGGTCCATTATCCAGCTTGTGAAGTTTGGAGCAGATTGGACTATGTAAAGTCAAGTAACAACAGCCTCCTGTTTCTTGGCGAAAGGCGCTTTTTCGCCGCCACGCCACGGCAACATAGTTCGATAACTTTTTGATCTTTTGATAAGTTTTCATCCCAAAGGTCTTAAGATACTACTGACCATGTTTCACGTAGATGTGATTAATTTCTGAGGCAGAGTACATCAATGTGTAAAACATGATATTTCCTGTTACCACTAGGTGGCGCTATGACTGTGAGTCAAAATTTGCATATGGATGTCGTCAGACAGAGACCTTTATCAGGCATGAGAAATTTGGAGCATATAGGTTAATGTACGTCAAAGTTACAACAACTTCCTGTTTCTTGGCGAAAGGCGCTTTTTCGCCGCCACGCCACGGCAACATAGTTCGATAACTTTTTGATCTTTGAGTAACTTTTCATCCCAAAGGTCTTAAGATACTACTGACAAAATTTGAAGTTGATCGGGTTAAATCTCTAGGAGGAGTTCGTTAAAGTACAGCGCCTGGAAATGGTAAAAAAACGCCATAAAATCCAATATGGCCGACTTCCGGTTGGGTTTACGGTATACCTCCAAGAGGGTTTTATTTACGTCTCGTCATGGTACATATACCTACCAAATTTCGTAAATTTAGGGGAAACGTGTCTTCGGGGCTACTCAATAGGGGGCGCTAGCGAGCCAATTTGCCACACCCGAGCACGAAACCCATATCAGATATTTATTTCACGTACGTTTTATCTTGCATGAGAAATTTGGAGCAGATTGGTTACTATACGCCAAAGTTACAACAACTTCCTGTTTTTTGGCGATGAAGCTTTTTCGCCGCCACGCCACGGCAACATGGTTCGATAACTTTTTGATCTTTTGATAAGTTTTCTTCCCAAAGGTCTTAAGATACTACTGACCAAGTTTCAGGTAGATGTGATTAATTTCTGAGGCAGAGTACATCAATGTGTAAAACATGATATTTCCTGTTACCACTAGGTGGCGCTATGACTGCGAGTCAAAATTTGCATATGGATGTTGTCAGACAGGGACCTTTATCAGGCATGAGAAATTTGGAGCATATAGGTTAATGTACGACAAAGTTACAACAACTTCCTGTTTCTTGGCGAAAGGCGCTTTTTCGCCGCCACGCCACGGCAACATAGTTCGATAACTTTTTGATCTTTGAGTAACTTTTCATCCCAAAGGTCTTAAGATACTACTGACCAAATTTGAAGTTGATCGGGTTAAATCTCTAGGAGGAGTTCGTTAAAGTACAGCGCCTGGATATGGTAAAAAAAACGCCATAAAATCCAATATGGCCGACTTCCGGTTGGGTTTACGGTATACCTCCAAGAGGGTTTTATTTACGTCTCATCATGGTACATATACCTACCAAATTTCGTAAATTTAGGATAAACGTGTCGTCGGGGCTACTCAATAGGGGGCGCTAGCGAGCCAATTTGCCACACCCGAGCACGAAACCCATATCAGATATTTATTTCATGCACGTCTGACACGTGTGCAAAATTTCAAAAAAAGTTCATTATCCCAAGCACCTCGTTTTCACGCTCAAAGACATAATAGAATAATAATAATAAGAATAATAAGAATTAAAGCTGCAAGCAGCGATGATCGGGCCCTCACCCACGCGCGCACGTCGGGGGAATGCGCACGTCGGGACACGTACATGTCTTCAGGGCAAGACTCTTATGAAACATGTCAAATTTGGGGAAGATTGGACAATGTATAGCCAATTTACAACAACTTCCTGTTTCCTGTAGGGGGCGCTATGACTATCACGCATAATACCACATATATGTCTTCAGGCCTGGTCCATTATCCAGCTTGTGAAGTTTGGAGCAGATTGGACTACGTAAAGTCAAGTAACAACAGCCTCCTGTTTTTTGGCGAAGAAGCTTTTTCGCCGCCACGCCACGGCAACATGGTTCGATAACTTTCTGATCTTTTGATAAGTTTTCATCCCAAAGGTCTTAAGATGCTACTGACCAAGTTTGAGGTAGATGTGATTAATTTCTGAGGCAGAGTACATCAATGTGTAAAACATGATATTTCCTGTTACCACTAGGTGGCGCTATGACTGTGAGTCAAAATTTGCATATGGATGTCGTCAGACAGGGACCTTTATCAGGCATGAGAAATTTGGAGCATATAGGTTAATGTACGTCAAAGTTACAACAACTTCCTGTTTCTTGGCAAAAGGCGCTTTTTCGCCGCCACGCCACGGCAACATAGTTTGATAACTTTTTGATCTTTGAGTAACTTTTCATCCCAAAGGTCTTAAGATACTACTGACCAAATTTGAAGTTGATCGGGTTAAATCTCTAGGAGGAGTTCGTTAAAGTACAGCGCCTGGAAATGGTAAAAAAACGCCATAAAATCCAATATGGCCGACTTCCGGTTGGGTTTATGGTATACCTCCAAGAGGGTTTTATTTACGTCTCGTCATGGTACATATACCTACCAAATTTCGTAAATTTAGGGGAAACGTGTCGTCGGGGTTACTCAATAGGGGGCGCTAGCGAGCCAATTTGCCACACCCGAGCACGAAACCCATATCAGATATTTATTTCACGTACGTTTTATCTTGCATGAGAAATTTGGAGCAGATTGGTTACTATACGCCAAAGATACAACAACTTCCTGTTTTTTGGCGATGAAGCTTTTTCGCCGCCACGCCACGGCAACATGGTTCGATAACTTTTTGATCTTTTGATAAGTTTTCTTCCCAAAGGTCTTAAGATACTACTGACCAAGTTTCAGGTAGATGTGATTAATTTCTGAGGCAGAGTACATCAATGTGTAAAACATGATATTTCCTGTTACCACTAGGTGGCGCTATGACTGTGAGTCGAAATTTGCATATGGATGTCGTCAGACAGGGACCTTTATCAGGCATGAGACATTTGGAGCATATAGGTTAATGTACGACAAAGTTACAACAACTTCCTGTTTCTTGGCGAAAGGCGCTTTTTCGCCGCCACGCCACGGCAACATAGTTCGATAACTTTTTGATCTTTGAGTAACTTTTCATCCCAAAGGTCTTAAGATACAACTGACCAAATTTGAAGTTGATCGGGTTAAATCTCTAGGAGGAGTTCGTTAAAGTACAGCGCCTGGATATGGTAAAAAAACGCCATAAAATCCAATATGGCCGACTTCCGGTTGGGTTTACGGTATACCTCCAAGAGGGTTTTATTTACGTCTCATCATGGTACATATACCTACCAAATTTCGTAAATTTAGGAGAAACGTGTCGTCGGGGCTACTCAATAGGGGGCGCTAGCGAGCCAATTTGCCACACCCGAGCACGAAACCCATATCAGATATTCATTTCACGCACGTCTGACACGTGTGCAAAATTTCAAAAAAAGTTCATTATCCCAAGCACCTCGTTTTTACGCGCAAAGACATAATAGAATAATAATAATAAGAATAATAATAATCATTTGAAATACAATAGGTCCTCGGACCGACTTTGTCGGTGCTCGGGCCCTAATAATAAGAATAACAATCATTTGAAATACAATAGGTCCTTGGACCGACTTTGTCGGTGCTCGGGCCCTAATAATAATCATTTGAAATACAATAGGTCCTCGGACCGACTTTGTCGGTGCTCGGGCCCTAATTAAAGCTGCAAGCAGCGATGATCGGGCCCTCGCCCACGCGCGCACGTCGGGGGAACGCGCACGTCGGGGCACGTACATGTCTTCAGGGCAAGACTCTTATAAAACATGTCAAATTTGGGGCAGATTGGACAATGTACAGCCAATTTACAACAACTTCCTGTTTCCTGTAGGGGGCGCTATGACTATCACGCATAATACCACATATATGTCTTCAGGCCTGGTCCATTATCCAGCTTGTGAAGTTTGGAGCAGATTGGACTATGTAAAGTCAAGTAACAACAGCCTCCTGTTTTTTGGCGATGAAGCTTTTTCGCCGCCACGCCACGGCAACATGGTTCGATAACTTTTTGATCTTTTGGTAACTTTTCATCACAAAGGTCTTAAGATACTACTGACCAAGTTTCAGGTAGATGTGATTAATTTCTGAGGCAGAGTACATCAACGTGTAAAACATGATATTTCCTGTTACCACTAGGTGGCGCTATGACTGTGAGTCAAAATTTGCATATGGATGTTGTCAGACAGGGACCTTTATCAGGCATGAGAAATTTGGAGCATATAGGTTAATGTACGACAAAGTTACAACAACTTCCTGTTTCTTGGCGAAAGGCGCTTTTTCGCCGCCACGCCACGGCAACATAGTTCGATAATTTTTTGATCTTTGAGTAACTTTTCATCCCAAAGGTCTTAAGATACTACTGACCAAATTTGAAGTTGATCGGGTTAAATCTCTAGGAGGAGTTCGTTAAAGTACAGCGCCTGGATATGGTAAAAAAAACGCCATAAAATCCAATATGGCCGACTTCCGGTTGGGTTTACAGTATACCTCCAAGAGGCTTTTATTTACGTCTCATCATGGTACATATACCTACCAAATTTCGTAAATTTAGGGGAAACGTGTCGTCGGGGCTATTCAATAGGGGGCGCTAGCGAGCCAATTTGCCACACCCGAGCACGAAACCCATATCAGATATTTATTTCACGCACGTTTTATCTTGCATGAGAAATTTGGAGCAGATTGGTTACTATATGCCAAAGTTACAACAACTTCCTGTTTTTTGGCGAAGAAGCTTTTTCGCCGCCACGCCACGGCAACATGGTTCGATAACTTTTTGATCTTTTGATAAGTTTTCATCCCAAAGGTCTTAAGATACTACTGACCAAGTTTCAGGTAGATGTGATTAATTTCTGAGGCAAAGTACATCAATGTGTAAAACATGATATTTCCTGTTACCACTAGGTGGCGCTATGACTGCGAGCCAAAATTTTCATATGGATGGTGTCAGAGAGGGACTTTTATCAGGCATGAGAAATTTGGAGCATATAGGTTAATGTACGACAAAGTTACAACAACTTCCTGTTTCTTGGCGAAAGGCGCTTTTTCGCCGCCACGCCACGGCAACATAGTTCGATAACTTTTTGATCTTTGAGTAACTTTTCATCCCAAAGGTCTTAAGATACTACTGACCAAATTTGAAGTTGATCGGGTTAAATCTCTAGGAGGAGTTCGTTAAAGTACAGCGCCTGGAAATGGTAAAAAAACGCCATAAAATCCAATATGGCCGACTTCCGGTTGGGTTTATGGTATACCTCCAAGAGGGTTTTATTTACGTCTCGTCATGGTACATATACCTACCAAATTTCGTAAATTTAGGGGAAACGTGTCGTCGGGGTTACTCAATAGGGGGCGCTAGCGAGCCAATTTGCCACACCCGAGCACGAAACCCATATCAGATATTTATTTCACGTACGTTTTATCTTGCATGAGAAATTTGGAGCAGATTGGTTACTATACGCCAAAGATACAACAACTTCCTGTTTTTTGGCGATGAAGCTTTTTCGCCGCCACGCCACGGCAACATGGTTCGATAACTTTTTGATCTTTTGATAAGTTTTCTTCCCAAAGGTCTTAAGATACTACTGACCAAGTTTCAGGTAGATGTGATTAATTTCTGAGGCAGAGTACATCAATGTGTAAAACATGATATTTCCTGTTACCACTAGGTGGCGCTATGACTGTGAGTCGAAATTTGCATATGGATGTCGTCAGACAGGGACCTTTATCAGGCATGAGACATTTGGAGCATATAGGTTAATGTACGACAAAGTTACAACAACTTCCTGTTTCTTGGCGAAAGGCGCTTTTTCGCCGCCACGCCACGGCAACATAGTTCGATAACTTTTTGATCTTTGAGTAACTTTTCATCCCAAAGGTCTTAAGATACAACTGACCAAATTTGAAGTTGATCGGGTTAAATCTCTAGGAGGAGTTCGTTAAAGTACAGCGCCTGGATATGGTAAAAAAAACGCCATAAAATCCAATATGGCCGACTTCCGGTTGGGTTTACGGTATACCTCCAAGAGGGTTTTATTTACGTCTCATCATGGTACATATACCTACCAAATTTCGTAAATTTAGGAGAAACGTGTCGTCGGGGCTACTCAATAGGGGGCGCTAGCGAGCCAATTTGCCACACCCGAGCACGAAACCCATATCAGATATTCATTTCACGCACGTCTGACACGTGTGCAAAATTTCAAAAAAAGTTCATTATCCCAAGCACCTCGTTTTTACGCGCAAAGACATAAT
This sequence comes from Sebastes umbrosus, assembly GCF_015220745.1. Taxonomy (NCBI): domain Eukaryota; kingdom Metazoa; phylum Chordata; class Actinopteri; order Perciformes; family Sebastidae; genus Sebastes; species Sebastes umbrosus. Next base: position 80,454 of record NW_023618436.1, read on the forward strand.
AGAATAATAATAATAAGAATAATAATAATCATTTGAAATACAATAGGTCCTCGGACCGACTTTGTCGGTGCTCGGGCCCTAATAATAAGAATAATAATCATTTGAAATACAATAGGTCCTTGGACCGACTTTGTCGGTGCTCGGGCCCTAATAATAATCATTTGAAATACAATAGGTCCTCGGACCGGCTTTGTCGGTGCTCGGGCCCTAATTAAAGCTGCAAGCAGCGATGATCGGGCCCTCGCCCACGCGCGCACGTCGGGGGAACGCGCACGTCGGGGCACGTACATGTCTTCAGGGCAAGACTCTTATAAAACATGACAAATTTGGGGCAGATTGGACAATGTACAGCCAATTTACAACAACTTCCTGTTTCCTGTAGGGGGCGCTATGACTATCACGCATAATACCACATATATGTCTTCAGGCCTGGTCCATTATCCAGCTTGTGAAGTTTGGAGCAGATTGGACTATGTAAAAGTCAAGTAACAACAGCCTCCTGTTTTTTGGCGATGAAGCTTTTTCGCCGCCACGCCACGGCAACATGGTTCGATAACTTTTTGATCTTTTGGTAACTTTTCATCACAAAGGTCTTAAGATACTACTGACCAAGTTTCAGGTAGATGTGATTAATTTCTGAGGCAGAGTACATCAACGTGTAAAACATGATATTTCCTGTTACCACTAGGTGGCGCTATGACTGCGAGTCAAAATTTGCATATGGATGTTGTCAGACAGGGACCTTTATCAGGCATGAGACATTTGGAGCATATAGGTTAATGTACGTCAAAGTTACAACAACTTCCTGTTTCTTGGCGAAGAAGCTTTTTCGCCGCCACGCCACGGCAACATGGTTCGATAACTTTTTGATCTTTTGATAAGTTTTCATCCCAAAGGTCTTAAGATACTACTGACCAAGTTTCAGGTAGATGTGATTAATTTCTGAGGCAGAGTACATCAATGTGTAAAACATGATATTTCCTGTTACCACTAGGTGGCGCTATGACTGTGAGTCAAAATTTGCATATGGATGTTGTCAGACAGGGACCTTTATCAGGCATGAGAAATTTGGAGCATATAGGTTAATGTACGACAAAGTTACAACAACTTCCTGTTTCTTGGCGAAAGGCGCTTTTTCGCCGCCACGCCACGGCAACATAGTTCGATAATTTTTTGATCTTTGAGTAACTTTTCATCCCAAAGGTCTTAAGATACTACTGACCAAATTTGAAGTTGATCGGGTTAAATCTCTAGGAGGAGTTCGTTAAAGTACAGCGCCTGGATATGGTAAAAAAACGCCATAAAATCCAATATGGCCGACTTCCGGTTGGGTTTACAGTATACCTCCAAGAGGCTTTTATTTACGTCTCATCATGGTACATATACCTACCAAATTTCGTAAATTTAGGGGAAACGTGTCGTCGGGGCTATTCAATAGGGGGCGCTAGCGAGCCAATTTGCCACACCCGAGCACGAAACCCATATCAGATATTTATTTCACGCACGTTTTATCTTGCATGAGAAATTTGGAGCAGATTGGTTACTATATGCCAAAGTTACAACAACTTCCTGTTTTTTGGCGAAGAAGATTTTTCGCCGCCACGCCACGGCAACATGGTTCGATAACTTTTTGATCTTTTGATAAGTTTTCATCCCAAAGGTCTTAAGATACTACTGACCAAGTTTCAGGTAGATGTGATTAATTTCTGAGGCAAAGTACATCAATGTGTAAAACATGATATTTCCTGTTACCACTAGGTGGCGCTATGACTGCGAGCCAAAATTTTCATATGGATGGTGTCAGAGAGGGACTTTTATCAGGCATGAGAAATTTGGAGCATATAGGTTAATGTACGACAAAGTTACAACAACTTCCTGTTTCTTGGCGAAAGGCGCTTTTTCGCCGCCACGCCACGGCAACATAGTTCGATAACTTTTTGATCTTTGAGTAACTTTTCATCCCAAAGGTCTTAAGATACTACTGACCAAATTTGAAGTTGATCGGGTTAAATCTCTAGGAGGAGTTCGTTAAAGTACAGCGCCTGGATATGGTAAAAAAACGCCATAAAATCCAATATGGCCGACTTCCGGTTGGGTTTACGGTATACCTCCAAGAGGGTTTTATTTACGTCTCATCATGGTACATATACCTACCAAATTTCGTAAATTTAGGAGAAACGTGTCGTCGGGGCTACTCAATAGGGGGCGCTAGCGAGCCAATTTGCCACACCCGAGCACGAAACCCATATCAGATATTCATTTCACGCACGTCTGACACGTGTGCAAAATTTCAAAAAAAGTTCATTATCCCAAGCACCTCGTTTTCACGCTCAAAGACATAATAGAATAATAAGAATAATTAAAGCTGCAAGCAGCGATGATCGGGCCCTCGCCCACGCGCGCACGTCGGGGGAACGCGCACGTTGGGGCACGTACATGTCTTCAGGGCAAGACTCTTATAAAACATGTCAAATTTGGGGAAGATTGGACAATGTATAGCCAATTTACAACAGCTTCCTGTTTCCTGTAGGGGGCGCTATGACTATCATGCATAATACCACATATATGTCTTCAGGCCTGGTCCATTATCCAGCTTGTGAAGTTTGGAGCAGATTGGACTATGTAAAGTCAAGTAACAACAGCCTCCTGTTTTTTGGCGAAGAAGCTTTTTCGCCGCCACGCCACGGCAACATGGTTCGATAACTTTTTGATCTTTTGATAAGTTTTCATCCCAAAGGTCTTAAGATACTACTGACCAAGTTTCACGTAGATGTGATTAATTTCTGAGGCAGAGTACATCAATGTGTAAAACATGATATTTCCTGTTACCACTAGGTGGCGCTATGACTGTGAGTCAAAATTTGCATATGGATGTCGTCAGACAGGGACCTTTATCAGGCATGAGAAATTTGGAGCATATAGGTTAATGTACGTCAAAGTTACAACAACTTCCTGTTTCTTGGCGAAAGGCGCTTTTTCGCCGCCACGCCACGGCAACATAGTTCGATAACTTTTTGATCTTTGAGTAACTTTTCATCCCAAAGGTCTTAAGATACTACTGACCAAATTTGAAGTTGATCGGGTTAAATCTCTAGGAGGAGTTCGTTAAAGTACAGCGCCTGGAAATGGTGAAAAAACGCCATAAAATCCAATATGGCCGACTTCCGGTTGGGTTTACGGTATACCTCCAAGAGGGTTTTATTTACGTCTCGTCATGGTACATATACCTACCAAATTTCGTAAATTTAGGGGAAACGTGTCGTCGGGGCTACTCAATAGGGGGCGCTAGCGAGCCAATTTGCCACACCCGAGCACGAAACCCATATCAGATATTTATTTCACGTACGTTTTATCTTGCATGAGAAATTTGGAGCAGATTGGTTACTATACGCCAAAGTTACAACAACTTCCTGTTTTTTGGCGATGAAGCTTTTTCGCCGCCACGCCACGGCAACATGGTTCGATAACTTTTTGATCTTTTGATAAGTTTTCTTCCCAAAGGTCTTAAGATACTACTGACCAAGTTTCAGGTAGATGTGATTAATTTCTGAGGCAGAGTACATCAATGTGTAAAACATGATATTTCCTGTTACCACTAGGTGGCGCTATGACTGTGAGTCAAAATTTGCATATGGATGTCGTCAGACAGGGACCTTTATCAGGCATGAGAAATTTGGAGCATATAGGTTAATGTACGACAAAGTTACAACAACTTCCTGTTTCTTGGCGAAAGGCGCTTTTTCGCCGCCACGCCACGGCAACATAGTTCGATAACTTTTTGATCTTTGAGTAACTTTTCATCCCAAAGGTCTTAAGATACTACTGACCAAATTTGAAGTTGATCGGGTTAAATCTCTAGGAGGAGTTCGTTAAAGTACAGCGCCTGTAAATGGTAAAAAAACGCCATAAAATCCAATATGGCCGACTTCCGGTTGGGTTTACGGTATACCTCCAAGAGGGTTTTATTTACGTCTCGTCATGGTACATATACCTACCAAATTTCGTAAATTTAGGGGAAACGTGTCGTCGGGGCTACTCAATAGGGGGCGCTAGCGAGCCAATTTGCCACACCCGAGCACGAAACCCATATCAGATATTCATTTCACGCACGTCTGACACGTGTGCAAAATTTCAAAAAAAGTTCATTATCCCAAGCACCTCGTTTTCACGCTCAAAGACATAATAGAATAATAATAATAAGAATAATAATAATAATAATAATAATAATAAGAATAATAATCATTTGAATTACAATAGGTCCTCGGACCGACTTTGTCGGTGCTCGGGCCCTAATAATAATCATTTGAAATACAATAGGTCCTCGGACCGACTTTGTCGGTGCTCGGGCCCTAATTAAAGCTGCAAGCAGCGATGATCGGGCCCTCGCCCACGCGCGCACGTCGGGGGAACGCGCACGTCGGGGCACGTACATGTCTTCAGGGCAAGACTCTTATAAAACATGTCAAATTTGGGGAAGATTGGACAATGTACAGCCAATTTACAACAACTTCCTGTTTCCTGTAGGGGGCGCTATGACTATCACGCATAATACCACATATATGTCTTCAGGCCTGGTCCATTATCCAGCTTGTGAAGTTTGGAGCAGATTGGACTATGTAAAGTCAAGTAACAACAGCCTCCTGTTTCTTGGCGAAAGGCGCTTTTTCGCCGCCACGCCACGGCAACATAGTTCGATAACTTTTTGATCTTTTGATAAGTTTTCATCCCAAAGGTCTTAAGATACTACTGACCAAGTTTCACGTAGATGTGATTAATTTCTGAGGCAGAGTACATCAATGTGTAAAACATGATATTTCCTGTTACCACTAGGTGGCGCTATGACTGTGAGTCAAAATTTGCATATGGATGTCGTCAGACAGGGACCTTTATCAGGCATGAGAAATTTGGAGCATATAGGTTAATGTACGTCAAAGTTACAACAACTTCCTGTTTCTTGGCGAAAGGCGCTTTTTCGCCGCCACGCCACGGCAACATAGTTCGATAACTTTTTGATCTTTGAGTAACTTTTCATCCCAAAGGTCTTAAGATACTACTGACCAAATTTGAAGTTGATCGGGTTAAATCTCTAGGAGGAGTTCGTTAAAGTACAGCGCCTGGAAATGGTAAAAAAACGCCATAAAATCCAATATGGCCGACTTCCGGTTGGGTTTACGGTATACCTCCAAGAGGGTTTTATTTACGTCTCGTCATGGTACATATACCTACCAAATTTCGTAAATTTAGGGGAAACGTGTCGTCGGGGCTACTCAATAGGGGGCGCTAGCGAGCCAATTTGCCACACCCGAGCACGAAACCCATATCAGATATTTATTTCACGTACGTTTTATCTTGCATGAGAAATTTGGAGCAGATTGGTTACTATACGCCAAAGTTACAACAACTTCCTGTTTTTTGGCGATGAAGCTTTTTCGCCGCCACGCCACGGCAACATGGTTCGATAACTTTTTGATCTTTTGATAAGTTTTCTTCCCAAAGGTCTTAAGATACTACTGACCAAGTTTCAGGTAGATGTGATTAATTTCTGAGGCAGAGTACATCAATGTGTAAAACATGATATTTCCTGTTACCACTAGGTGGCGCTATGACTGTGAGTCAAAATTTGCATATGGATGTCGTCAGACAGGGACCTTTATCAGGCATGAGAAATTTGGAGCATATAGGTTAATGTACGACAAAGTTACAACAACTTCCTGTTTCTTGGCGAAAGGCGCTTTTTCGCCGCCACGCCACGGCAACATAGTTCGATAACTTTTTGATCTTTGAGTAACTTTTCATCCCAAGGGTCTTAAGATACTACTGACCAAATTTGAAGTTGATCGGGTTAAATCTCTAGGAGGAGTTCGTTAAAGTACAGCGCCTGGAAATGGTAAAAAAACGCCATAAAATCCAATATGGCCGACTTCCGGTTGGGTTTACGGTATACCTCCAAGAGGGTTTTATTTACATCTCGTCATGGTACATATACCTACCAAATTTCGTAAATTTAGGGGAAACGTGTCGTCGGGGCTACTCAATAGGGGGCGCTAGCGAGCCAATTTGCCACACCCGAGCACGAAACCCATATCAGATATTTATTTCACGTACGTTTTATCTTGCATGAGAAATTTGGAGCAGATTGGTTACTATACGCCAAAGTTACAACAACTTCCTGTTTTTTTGGCGATGAAGCTTTTTCGCCGCCACGCCACGGCAACATGGTTCGATAACTTTTTGATCTTTTGATAAGTTTTCTTCCCAAAGGTCTTAAGATACTACTGACCAAGTTTCAGGTAGATGTGATTAATTTCTGAGGCAGAGTACATCAATGTGTAAAACATGATATTTCCTGTTACCACTAGGTGGCGCTATGACTGTGAGTCAAAATTTGCATATGGATGTCGTCAGACAGGGACCTTTATCAGGCATGAGAAATTTGGAGCATATAGGTTAATGTACGACAAAGTTACAACAACTTCCTGTTTCTTGGCGAAAGGCGCTTTTTCGCCGCCACGCCACGGCAACATAGTTCGATAACTTTTTGATCTTTGAGTAACTTTTCATCCCAAGGGTCTTAAGATACTACTGACCAAATTTGAAGTTGATCGGGTTAAATCTCTAGGAGGAGTTCGTTAAAGTACAGCGCCTGGAAATGGTAAAAAAACGCCATAAAATCCAATATGGCCGACTTCCGGTTGGGTTTACGGTATACCTCCAAGAGGGTTTTATTTACATCTCGTCATGGTACATATACCTACCAAATTTCGTAAATTTAGGGGAAACGTGTCGTCGGGGCTACTCAATAGGGGGCGCTAGCGAGCCAATTTGCCACACCCGAGCACGAAACCCATATCAGATATTCATTTCACGCACGTCTGACACGTGTGCAAAATTTCAAAAAAAGTTCATTATCCCAAGCACCTCGTTTTCACGCTCAAAGACATAATAGAATAATAATAATAAGAATAATAATAAGAATAATAATAAGAATAATAATCATTTGAATTACAATAGGTCCTCGGACCGACTTTGTCGGTGCTCGGGCCCTAATAATAATCCTTTGAAATACAATAGGTCCTCGGACCGACTTTGTCGGTGCTCGGGCCCTAATAAGAATAATAATCATTTGAAATACAATAGGTCCTCGGACCGACTTTGTCGGTGCTCGGGCCCTAATTAGTGACTTGGAGGAGTGACAAAGAGGAGCGACATGGAGGAGTTACATGGAGGAGTGACATTTTGGAGGGACATTCTGGAGGGAGATTCTGGAGTGACATGGAGTAGTGACATGGAGGAGTTACATTGAGGAGTCACAGGAAGGAGGTACATAGAGGAGTGACATTCTGGAGTGACATTCTGGAGTGACATTGATGAGAGATATGGAGGTTTGATATAGAAGAGTAACATGAAGGATCTAAATGGAGGAGCTACATGTAGGAGGTACATGGGGGAGTGACATGGAAGACATGGAAGAGTGACATGGTGTAGCAACATGGAGGATCGACATGGAGGAGCGACATCGAGCAGTGACATGGAAGTGTGACATGGACAAGTGAGATGGAGGATCGACATGGAGGAGTGACATGGAGGAGTGACATTCTGGAGTTAAATCTTGAGTGATATTCTGGAGTGACATCAGGAGCGACATTCTGGAGTGACATGGAGGAGCGACATGGTGGAGTGATATGGAGGAGCAATGAGGAGCCATAGGGAGGATCGACATGTGTCGACATGGAAGACATGGAAGAGTGACATGGAGGATCGACATGGAGGAGTTACATGGAGGACTGACATGGAAGACAGGGAGAAGTTACCGAGGGGCGACATGGAGGTCTGAAATAGCGGATCGACATGGAGGAGGTATATGGAGGAGTGAAATTCTGGAGTGACTTTCTGGAGGGACATTCTGTAGTGACATGGAGGTATCGACATGGAGGAGTGACAAGGAGGAGTGATATGGAGGATTAACATAGAGGATTGACATGGAGGAGGGACATGGAGGAGTGACGTTCTGGAATTAAATTCTGGAGAACCATTCTGGAGTGACATGGAGGAGCAGCATTCTGGGGTGACATGGAGGAGATACATGGAGGAGTGATATGGAGGAGCAGGGATGAGAGACCTAGAGGATCGACATGGAATAGTCACATGGAGGAGCAAAATGGACGAGTGACATGGAACACATGGTGGAGTGACATTGAGGATCGAAATGGAGTAACAGTGACATGGAGGAGTGAAATGGAAGTGTGACATGGGTTAGGGTTAGGTGACATGGAGGAGCTCCATGGCGGATTGACATGGAGGAGAGACATGGCGGAGTGACATGGAGGAGTAACATGGAGGATTGACGTGGAAGACAGGAGTGACATGGAGGAGGGAAATAGAGGATCAACATGGAGGAGTGGCATTCTGGAGTGACATTCTTGAGGGACATTCTGGAGTGACATGGAGGAGCGACATGGAGGAGGAACATGGAGGAGTAACATTCTGGAGTGAAATTCTGGAGTGACATTTTGGAGTGACATGGAGGAGCGACATTCTGGAAGGACATGGAGGAGCGACCTAGAAGATCGACAAGGAGGAGTAATATGTTGGATCCAAATGGAGGAATGACATGGAGGATCGACATGGAGGAGCGACATTGAGGATCGACAATGAGGAGCGACATTGAGGAGCTACAAGAAGGAGCGACATCACGGAGCGACATGGAAGTCTGACAACGAATGGGTACATTCTGGAGGTACAGGGTGGAGCGACATTTTGGAGTGACATGGAGGAGCGACATTCTGGATTGACATGGAAGATCGACATGTAGGATCTAAATGGAGGAGTGACATGGAGGATTGACATGGAGGAGCGATATGGAGGAGCTATATGGAGGAGTGACATAGAAGACTGACATGGAGGAGTGATATGGAAGACAGAGAGGAGTGACATGGAGGGTCGACATGGAGGAGTGACATGGAGGAGGAATATGGAGGAGTATCATGGAGGAGCGACATTGAGGAGTGACAAGAAGAAGTGACATGGAGGAGTGACATGGAGGAGTGACATTGAGGAGTGACAAGAAGAAGTGACATGGAGGAGTGACATGTAGGATCGACATGGAGGAGTGACATGGAGGAGTGTCATGGAAGACATGGAGTAGTGACATGGAGGAGTTACATTGAGGAGTCACAGGAAGGAGGTACATAGAGTAGCGACATTCTGGAGTGACATTCTGGTGTGACATGGAGAAGCGATATGGAAGAGTAACATGGAGGAGTAAGAATGAGCGACATGGACGATCGACATGGAGGAGTGACATTTAGGACTGACATGGAGAAGTGACATGGAGGATCGATATGGAGCATTGATATGAAGGAGTGACATGGAGGAGCGACTTGGAGGAGTGACATGTAGGATCGACATGCAGGAGTGACATGGAGGAGTGTCATGTAAGACATGGAGTAGTGACACGGAGGAGTTACATTGAGGAGTCACAGGAAGGAGGGACATGGAGGAGCGACATTCTCGGTTGACATGGAGGAGTGACATGGAGGAGCAAGGATGAGGGACATGGTGGATCGACATGGAGGAGTGACATGGAGTATTAACTTGGAGGAGTGACATGGAGAATCGACATGGAGGAGCGACATGGAGGAGTGACATGTAGGATCGACATGCAGGAGTGACATGGACGAGTGACATGGAGGAGTGACATGGAGGAGTGTCATGGAAGACATGGAGTAGTGACATGGAGGAGTTGAATTGAGGAGTCACAGGAAGGAGGAACATAGAGGAGCAACCTTCTGGGGTGACATGGAGGAGTGACATGGAGGAGCAAGGATGAGCGACATGGAGGATCGACATGGAGTAGAGACATGGAGTAGCAAGTTGGAGGAGCAACATCTAGGATCTACATGGTGGATCGACATGGATGAGAGACATGGAGTAGCAACTTGGAGGAGTGACATGAAGGAGGGACATGGAGGAGCTACATTCTGGTTGACATTCTGGAATAACATTCTGGAGTGACATGTTGGAGTGAAATTCTGGAGTGACATGGAGGAGTGACATGGAGGAGCAACTTGGTGGAGTGACATGGAGGATCTACATGGAGAAGCGACATGGAGGAGCGACATCTAGGATCTACATGGAGGAGCAACATGGAGGAGTGACATGGAGGAGTTACATGCAGGATCGACATGGAGTAGTGACATGGAGAATCGACATGGAGGACTGACATGGAGCAGTGATATGAAGGAGTGGAATGGAGGAGTGACATGGAGGAGCGACATGGAGGATAGATATGGAAGATTGACATGGAGGAACAACATGGAGGAGTGACATGTAGGATCGACATGCAGGAGTGACATGGAGGTGTGACATGGAGGATCGACATGGAGCAGTGATATGAAGGAGTGGCATTGAGGAGCGACATGGAGGATTGACATGGAGGAACAACATGGAGGAGTGACATGTAGGATCGACATGCAGGAGTGACATGGAGTGACAGGAGGAGTGTCATGGAAGACAGGAAGGAGGGACATGGCTGAGCAACATTCTGGGTTTACATTCTGGAGTGACATTCTGGAGTGACATGGAGGAGCGACATGGAGGAGTGACATTGAGCAGTGACATTGAGCAGTGACATGTCGGCGTGACATGGAGGATTGACATAGAGGATCGACATGGAGGATCGACATGGAGGAGTGACATGAAGGATCAACATGGAGGATCGAGATGGAGGAGTGACATGGAGGAGGGACAAGGAGGAGGGACATACTGGAGTGACATCCTTGAGTGACATCCTTGAGTGACATTATATATATATATTCTGGAGTGACATGGAGGATTGACATGGAGGAGCATGGAGGATCGACATGGAGCAGTGATACGAAGGAGTGACACGGAGGAGTGAAATGGAGGAACGACATGGAGGAGTGACATATAGGATCGACATGCAGGAGTGACATGGAGGAGTGACATGGAAGAGTAACATGGAGGAGTGACATGGAGGAATTACATGGAGGAGTCACAGGAAGGAGGGACATGGGAAGGAGGGACTCCTCCATGTTGTTCCTCCATGTCAATCCTCCATGTCGATCCTCCATGTCACTGCTCCATGTCACTCCTCCATTTCGATTGTCCATGTCGTTCATCCTTACTCCTCCATGTTACTCTTCCAAGTATCAAATCTTCATTCTGAGCTCAATTCTATGCAAAACTCTTGTTTTAATCACTAAACTCGCTTAATATGTCTTTCTCATCCAAAACCACTCAGGAACGCATTTCTCCTCAAGAAACACTGAAACGTGCATTTATATGAAGAATATGTGATTTATTTACAGAAACACATCTGTTATACTGGAAACATACAAAAAAGAGACAGAATATGAAAAGAAACATTGTTTTCTCAAATTTTACATTAGAATTCGCTTCCAAGTATCAAATCTTCATTCTGAGCTCAATTCTATGCAAAACTCTTGTTTTCATCACTAAACTCGCTTATTATGTATTTCTCATCCAAAACCACTCAGGAACGCATTTCTCCTCAAGAAACACTGAAACGTGCATTTACATGAAGAATATGTGATTTATTTACAGAAACACATCTGTTATACTGGAAACATACAAAAAAGAGACAGAATATGAAAAGAAACATTGTTTTCTCAAATTTTACATTAGAATTCGCTTCCCATCATCAAATCTTCATTCTGAGCTCAATTCTATGCAAAACTCTTGTTTTCATCACTAAACTCAGTTAATATCGCTTTCTCTCAAAAAAAACAAAAAGAAAAAAAAGAAAAGCATTTCTCCTCAAGAAACACTGAAAAGTGCATTTATATGAAAATGATGTGATTTCTTCAGAAAAGAAATCTCTTTTATTGGAAACATACAAAAGAGGATGAAAATGAAAGGGAATATATTTTTACAATTTTTTTACATAATAGTTGGCCTTTCTGCATCAAACCTTCACACTGACCTCAATTCCATGTAAAACTTCCACTTTCAAACCTTCCACTGCCCGTACTTTGTGGAGGCAATGAGTCTGAATCATTGGCAAAAAAAAAAGTCAATAGAAGTTTTTTCAGACTTCTGTGTCCGACATTTTTCAGATTTTTTTTCCCGACTTTTTTTGTCCGACATTCTTCAGATCTTTTTTTTCAGATCTTTTTTTTCAGACATTTTCAGATCATTTTTTTCGGACAGTTTTTTCAGACTTCTTTTGTACGACATTTTTCAGAATTTTTTTGTCCGACATTTTACATATCTTTTTTTCAGATCTTTTTTTTCAGACTTTTTTTTCAGACATTTTCAGATCTTTTTTTTCGGACAGTTTTTTCAGACTTCTTTTGTCCGAAATTTTTCAGATATTTTTTCAAGACTTTTTTTGTCCTACAATTTTCAGATCTTTTTTTTCAGACTTTTTTTTCATACATTTTCAGATCTTTTTTATCGGACAGTTATTTCAGACTTCTTTTGTCCGACATTTTCAGATTTTTTTTTCAGACTTTTTTTGTCCGACATTTTTCAGATCTTTTATTCAGATCTTTTTTTTCAGACTTTTTTTATCCGACATTTTTCAGATATTTTTTTCAGACTTTTTTTGTCTGACATTTTTCAGACTTTTTTTTCAGACATTTTCAGATCTTTTTTTTCAGATTTTTTTTTCAGACATTTTCAGATCATTTTTTTCGGACAGTTTTTTCAGACTTCTTTTGTCCGACATTTTTCAGATATTCTTTCCAGACTTTTTTTGTCCAACATTTTCAGATCTTTTTTTTCAGACTTTTTTTCTCCGACATTTTTCAGACTTTTTTTGTCCGACATTTTTCAGATCTTTTTTTTCAGAATTTTTTTTCCGACAATTTTGAGATCTTTTTTTCAAAACTTTTTTTTCAGACATTTTCAGATCTTTTTTTCTGGACAGTTTTTTCAGACTTCTTTTGTCCGACATTTTTCAGATATTTTTTTCAGATCTTTTTTTTCAGACTTTTTTTTCATACATTTTCAGATCTTTTTTTTCGGACAGTTTGGCGACATGGTGGAGTGATATGGAGGATCAAGGAGGAGCCACATGGAGGATCGACATGTGTCGACATGGAAGACATGGAGGAGTGACATGGAGGATTGACATGGAGGATCGACATGGAGCAGCGACATGGAGGAGTGACATGGAGAAGCAACATGGAGAATCGACATGGCGGAATTACATGCAGGACTGACATGGAAGACAGGGAGGAGTTACATGGAGGGGCGACATGAAGGTGTGAAATAGAGGATCGACATGGAGGAGGTATATGGAGGAGTGACATTCTGGAGTTACTTTCCTGAGGGACATTCTGGAGTGACATGGAGGTATCGACATGGAGGAGTGACAAGGAGGAGTGATATGGAGGATCAACATAGAGGATTGACATGGAAGAGGGACATGGAGGAGTGACGTTCTGGAGTTAAATTCTGGAGAGAAATTCTGGAGTGACATGGAGGAGTGGCATTCTGGGGTGACATGGAGGAGATACATGGAGGAGTGATATGGAGGTGCAGGGACGAGAGACATAGAGGATGGACATGGAATAGTCACATGGAGGAGCAACACGAGGAGTGACATGGAACACATGGTGGAGTGACATTGAGGATCGACATGAAACAGTGACATGGAGGAGTGACATGGAAGTGTGTCATGGAGGAGTGACATGGAGGATCGACATGAAGGAGTGACATGGAGGAGCGACATGGCACAGTGTCCCTTTTCCAAGTCTCTACTTGGAGGAGGGACATGGAGGAGGGAAATTTTGGAGTGACGAGGAGGAGCGACATGGAGGAGTGACATGGAGGAGCAAGGATGAGCGACATGGAGGATCAACATGGAGTAGAGACATGGAGGAGCGGCATAAAGCAGTGACATGGAGGAGTGACATGGAGGAGCGACATGCAGGAGTGACATGGAGTGACAGGAGGAGTGTCATGGAAGACACAGGAAGGAGGGACATGGCGGAGCAACATTCTGGGTTTACATTCTGGAGTGACATTCTGGAGTGACATGGAGGAGTGACATTCTGGAGTGACATGGAGGAGCGACATTCTGGAGTGACATAGAGGAGCGACATGGAGGAGTGACATTGAGCAGTGACATTGAGCAGTGACATGTCGGCGTGACATGGAGGATTGACATGGAAGATCGACATGGAGGAGTAACAAGGAAGACATGGAGGAGCGACATGTAAGATCGACATAGAGGATCGACATGGAGGATCGACATGGAGGAGTGACATGAAGGATCAACATGGAGGATCGAGATGGAGGAGTGACATGGATGAGGGACAAGGAGGAGGGACATACTGGAGTGACATCCTTGAGTGACATCCTTGAGTGATATTATATATATATATTCTGGAGTGACATGGAGGATTGACATGGAGGAGCGACATGGAGCAGTGATACGAAGGAGTGACATGGAGGAGTGACATGGAGGAACGACATGGAGGAGTGACATATAGGATCGACATGCAGGAGTGACATGGAGGAGTGACATGGAAGAGTAACATGGAGGAGTGACATGGAGGAATTACATGGAGGAGTCACAGGAAGGAGGGACATGGGAAGGAGGGACTCCTCCATGTTGTTCCTCCATGTCAATCCTTCATGTCGATCCTCCATGTCACTGCTCCATGTCACTCCTCCATTTCGATTGTCCATGTCGTTCATCCTTACTCGTCCATGTTACTCTTCCAAGTATCAAATCTTCATTCTGAGCTCAATTCTATGCAAAACTCTTGTTTTCATCACTAAACTCGCTTAATATGTCTTTCTCATCCAAAACCACTCAGGAACGCATTTCTCCTCAAGAAACACTGAAACGTGCATTTACATGAAGAATATGTGATTTATTTACAGAAACACATCTGTTATACTGGAAACATACAAAAAAGAGACAGAATATGAAAAGAAACATTGTTTTCTCAAATCTGACATTAGAATTCACTTCCAAGTATCAAATCTTCATTCTGAGCTCAATTCTATGCAAAACTCTTGTTTTCATCACTAAACTCGCTTAATATGTCTTTCTCATCCAAAACCACTCAGGAACGCATTTCTCCTCAAGAAACACTGAAAAGTGCATTTATATGAAAATGATGTGATTTCGTCAGAAAATCAATCTCTTATATTGGAATCATACAAAACAAGGCAGAATATGAAAAAAATCATTGTTTTCTCAAACTTTACATTAGAATTCGCTTCCCATCATTAAATCTTCATTCTGAGCTCAATTCTATGCAACACTCTTGTTTTCATCACTAAATTCAGTTAATATCGCTTTCTCTCAAAAAAAACACACAGAAAAGCATTTCTCCTCAAGAAACACTGAAAAGTGCATTTATATGAAATTTTTACATGGAATTGAGGTCAGTGTGAAGGTTTGATGCAGAAAGGCCAACAATTATGTAAAACAATTGTAAAAATATATTCCCTTTCATTTTCATCCTGTTTTGTATGTTTCCAATAAAAGAGATTTCTTTTGTGAAGAAATCACATCATTTTCATATAAATGCACGTTTCAGTGTTTCTTGAGGAGAAATGCGTTCCTGAGTGGTTTTGGGTGAGAAAGACATATTAAGCGAGTTAGTGATGAAAACTAACGTTTTACATGGAATTCAGCTCAGACTGACAGTTTGATGCCTGGAGTCCAAAACTATCATTTTAGATTTTGGAAAACTGTGTTCCCTTTCATATTTATCCTTTTTTGTGTGTTTCCAATGCAAGAAATGTTTTTCTGTGAAGAAATTTCACATTTTTCATATGAATCCACTTTTCAGTGTTTCTTGAGGAGAAATGCATTCTTTGGCTTAGTGATGAAAACTAGAGTTGTACATTGTGATCGTACATTTCAAAACAGGTTACAATTACATTGTAAAAGAATAAACATGAAATATATAAAACATATTTCCACATCCACATAGTTATATCAATTTAAAATGAATTAAAGCCGCAAGCGCATGTCGCGGGTTATAGCCTTTATCGCTCAAAGCGCCCGCCTAGTGGTCGATTTGAATGAAACTTTCAGCGGATGTTTCAACTACTCTTGTGAACATATGCTGCAAGTTTGGAGATGATGGGCCAAAGGCTTAGGTCTATTGATGTGCTGAGCCCGCCCCTTAAAAATTAATTTGTCAATATCTTCACAACACAATAACATATCAACAAACTTTATGCAACCTTTGATGAGCCTGGTCCAATAATGATTCGCAGAAAATATGCCAGCAATCAGACCTACAGTTTAGGAGGAGATGTCAAAAATGTGTTTTTCAAAAAATTCAACATGGCGGAAAATTTAGTCGGTGGACTTTCGTGGTCCAAGAGACTTTTTTGTAGATCACATTCAGCAGCACATGTCTGTCAAACATATACATAACATATCAACAAGCTTAATGCAACTTTTGATGAGCCTGGTCCAATAATGATTCGCAGAAAATATTCCAGCAATCGGACCTACGGTTTAGGAGGAGATGTCAAAAATCTGTTTTTCAAAAAATCCAATATGGCGGAAAATCTAGTTAGGCGGACGTTAGTGTTCTGAGCAGCTTTTTTGTAGATCACACGGAGCTAGACATGTGTGTCGAGTTTCACGTCAATCAAACTTACGGTGTGTGGGGCATGGCCTTTTCAAAATCGCGTGTTTGGGCGTTAATTACAGCGCCATCATGTGGCCGATTGGGGTCATAGTTCTTGAGAAGCAGCTGCACATCATTCCAGTTCCTATGCCAAGTTTCATGTTTCCATCTCATTCCAGCTCACGGCAAATTGCGCTTATTCGGCAGACAACGAATAATAATTAAAGCTGCAAGCAGCGATGATCGGGCCCTCGCCCACGCGCGCACGTCGGGGCACGTACATGTCTTCAGGGCAAGACTCTTATAAAACATGTCAAATTTGGGGAAGATTGGACAATGTACAGCCAATTTACAACAACTTCCTGTTTCCTGTAGGGGGCGCTATGACTATAATACCACATATATGTCTTCAGGCCTGGTCCATTATCCAGCTTGTGAAGTTTGGAGCAGATTGGACTTAGTCAAATAACAACAGCCTCCTGTTTTTTGGCGAAGAAGCTTTTTCGCCGCCACGCCACGGCAACATGGTTCGATAACTTTTTGATCTTTTGATAACTTTTCATCCCAAAGGTCTTAATACTACTGACCAAGTTTCAGGTAGATGTGATTAATTTCTGAGGCAGAGTACATCAACGTGTAAAACATGATATTTCCTGTTACCACTAGGTGGCGCTATGACTGCGAGCCATAATTTGCATATGGATGGTGTCAGAGAGGGACTTTTATCAGGCATGAGAAATTTGGAGCAGATTGGTTAATGTACGACAAAGTTACAACAACTTCCTGTTTCTTGGCGAAGAAGCTTTTTCGCCGCCACGCCACGGCAACATGGTTCGATAACTTTTTGATCTTTTGATAAGTTTTCATCCCAAAGGTCTTAAGATACTACTGACCAAGTTTCAGGTAGATGTGATTAATTTCTGAGGCAGAGTACATCAATGTGTAAAACATGATATTTCCTGTTACCACTAGGTGGCGCTATGACCGCGAGCCAAAATTTGCATATGGATGGTGTCAGAGAGGGACTTTTATCAGGCATGAGAAATTTGGAGCATATAGGTTAATGTACGACAAAGTTACAACAACTTCCTGTTTCTTGGCGAAAGGCGCTTTTTCGCCGCCACGCCACGGCAACATAGTTCGATAACTTTTTGATCTTTGAGTAACTTTTCATCCCAAAGGTCTTAAGATACTACTGACCAAATTTGAAGTTGATCGGGTTAAATCTCTAGGAGGAGTTCGTTAAAGTACAGCGCCTGGATATGGAAAAAAACGCCATAAAATCCAATATGGCCGACTTCCGGTTGGGTTTACGGTATACCTCCAAGAGGGTTTTATTTACGTCTCATCATGGTACACTGACAACGAGGAGGTACATTCTGGAGGGACATGGTGGAGCGACATTCTGGAGTGACATGGAGGAGCTACATAGAGGATCGACATGGAGGAGCAACATGGTGGATCGACAAGGAGGAGTGACATGGAGGAGTGACATGGTAGAGATGGAGGGGTGACATGGAGGAGAGACATAGAAGATTGACATGGAGGATCGACATGGAGGAGTGACATTCTGGAGTTAAATCTGGATTGAAATTCTGGAGTGACATGGAGTAGTGACATTCTGGAGTGACATGGTGGAGTGATATGGATGAGCAAGGAGGAGCGACATGGAGGATCGACAAGTGTCGACATGGAAGACATGGAGGAGTGACATGGAGGATCGATATTGAGCAGTGACATGGAGGAGTGACAAAGAGGAGCGACATGAAGGGTCTACATGGAGGAGCTACATAGAGGAGGTACATGGGGGAGTGACATGGAAGACATGGATGAGTGACATGGAGGAGTGACAAGGAGGAGCGACATGAAGGAGTAACAAGGAGGAGCGACATGGAGGATCGACATGGAGCGACATCGAGCAGTGACTTTGAAGTGTGACATGGAGGAGTGACATTGAGGATCAACATGGAGGAGTGACATGGAGGAGCGACATGGAGGATCGACATGGAGGAGTGACATGGAGAATCAACATGGAGGAGTGACATGGAGGAGCGACATGGATGATCGACATGGAGGAGTGACATGGAGGAGTGATATGGAAGACAGGGAGGAGTGACAAGGAGGAGGAATATGGAGGAGTGACATTCTGGAGTGACTTTCAGGAGGGACATTCTGGAGTGACATGGAGGTAACGACATTGAGTAGTGACATGGAGCAGTGATAAGGAGGAGCGACACGGAGGAGTGACATGGAGGAGCGACATGGAGGATTGACATAGAGGAGTAACATGAAGGATCTACATGGAGGAGGTACATGGGGGAGTGACATGGAAGACATGGAGGAGTGACATGGTGGAGTGACATGGAAGACATGGAGTAGTGACATGGTGGAGCAACATGGTGGATCGAAATGGAGGATCGACATGGAGCAGTGACACGGAGGAGTGACATCAAAGTTCTACTTGGAGGAGCGACATGGTGGAGTGACATGGAGGAGTGACATGTAGGATTGACGTGGAGGAGTGACGTGGAAGACAGGGAGGAATGACATGGAGGAACGAAATAGAGGATCGACATGGAGCAGTGACATGGAGGAGGGATCTGGAGGAGTAGCATTCTGGAGCGACATTCTGGAGTGACATGGCAGAGTGACATGGAGGATCGACATGGAGGAGTGACATGTAGCATTGACATGGAGGAGTTACATAGAGGAGTGATATGGAGGAGCAAGGAGGAGCGACATGTAGGATAAACATGGGGGAGTGACTAGGAGGAGCGACATTCTGGAGTGACATGGAGGAGTGAAATGGAGGAGCGAAATGGAGGATCGAGATGGAGGAGTGACATGGAGGAGAAACATAGAAGAGTTAAATGGAGGAGCTACATAAGGAGCAACATCACGGAGCGATTTGGAGGACTGACATGGAGGAATGACATTCTGGAGGGACAAGGAGGAGCGACATTGTGGAATGACATGGAGGAGCGACATTCTGGAGCGACATGGAAGACATGGAGCAACATGGAGTAGGGAGGAGGAGCGACATGGAGGAGCGACATGGCGGAATGAGATGGAGGAGTGACAGGGAGGATTGACATGGAGGAGTTACATAGAGGTGTGACGTGGAAGAAAGGGAGGAGTGACATGGAGGAGCGACTGGAGGAGCGAAATAGAGGATCGACATGGAGGAGTGACATGGAGGAGGGACATGGAGGAGTGACATTCTGGAGTGACATGGAGGAGCGACATGGAGGAGGGACATGGAGGAGTAACATTCTGGAGTTAAATTCTGAAGTGACATTCTTGAGTGACATGGAGGAGCGACATTCTGGAGTGACATGGAGGAGTGAAATGGAGGAGCGAAATTGAGGATCGAGATGGGGGAGTGACATGGAGGAGAAACATAGAAGAGTAACATGGAGGAGCTACATGAGGAGCAACATTACGGATCGACTTGGAGGACTGACATTGAGGAATGACATTCTGGAGTGACATGGAGGAGCGACATTCTGGAGTGACATGGATGAGCGACATTCTGGAGTGACATGGAGGAGCAACCTTCTGTAGTGACATTGAGGAGCGACATGGGGGATTGACATGGAGTAGTAACATGAAGGATCTAGATGGCGGAGCGACATTGAGGAGGTACATGAGAGAGTGACATGGAAGACATGGAGGAGTGACATGGAGTAGCAACATGGAGGATCAACATGGACGATCGACGATCGATATGGAGCAGTGACATGGAGGAGTGACAAGAATGAGCCACATGAAGGAGTAACAAGGAGGAGCGACATGGAGGAGTGATATAGAGGAGGGACATGGAGGAGTGACATGGAGGAGTGACATAGGAGACGGAGGAGTGACATGTAGGAGCGAAATGTAGGTGTTAAATTGAACATTGACATGGAGGAGTGATATTAAGGAGGGATATGGAGGAATTACATTCTAGAGTGACATTCTGGATGAATATTCCGGAGTTACGTGGAGGAGTGATATGGAGGATGGACATATACGATTGACATGGAGGAGGTACATGGAGGAGTTACATTCTGGAGTTAAATTCTGGAGTGACTTCTGGAGTGACATGGAGGAGCAACATTCTAGAGTGACATGGAGGAGTGATATGGATGAGCAATTAGGGGCGACATGGAGGAGCGACATGGAGCAATGACATGGAGGATTGACATGGAAGAGGGACATGGAGGACTGACATTCTGGAGTTATATTCTGGAGGGACATTCTGGAGTGACATGAAGGAGTGACATGGAGGATGGACATAGAGGATTGACATGGAGGAGGGACATGGAGGAGTGACATTCTGGAGTTAAATTCTGTAGTGAAATTCTGGAATGGCATGGAGGAGCAACATTCTAGAGCGACATGGAGGAGTAACAAGGAGGAGCAACATGGAGGATCGACATGGAGGAGCGACATTGAGCAGTCACATGGAGGATTGACGAGGATGACTGACATGGAGGATCAACAGGGAGTAGTGACAAGGAGGAGTGACATGAAGAAGTAACAAGGAGGAGTAACATGGAGGATCGACATGGAGGAGCCACATGAAGGAGTAACAAGGAGTAGTGACATGGATGACTGACATGGGTGATAGACATGGAGGAGTGACATGGAGGATCGACATGGAAGATTGACATGGAGGACGGACATGGAATAGTGACATGCTTGACATGGAAGATCGACATGGAAGATCGACATGGAGGAGCGACGTGGAGGAGCAACATTGAGGAGCGACATGGAGGACTGACATGGAGGATCGACAATTAGGACTGACATGGAGGATTGACATGGAGAAAGGACATGGAGGAGTGACATTCTGGAGTTAAATTCTGGAGTGACATTCTGGAATAGAATTGAGGAGGGACATGGAGGAGTGACATTCTGGAGTTAAATTTTGGAATGACATTCTGGAGTGACATGGAGGAGCGACATGGAGGAGTGAAATGGAGGAATAACATGGAGGATCAACATGGAAGATTGACATGGAGGATCAACATGGAGGAGTGACATGGAGGAGTGACATGGAGGATTGACATGGAGGAGTGACAAGGAGGAGCAACATGAAGGAGTAACAAGGAGGAGCGACATGGAGGATCGACATGGAGGATCGACATGGAGGAGCGACATGGAGGAATGACATGGAAGACAGTTAGGAGTGACATGGAGGAGCGACATTCTGGACTGACATTCTGGAGTGACATTGATGAGACATATGGAGGATTGACATAGAGGAGTAACATGAAGGATCTACACGGAGGAGCTACATGGAGGAGGTACATAGGGGAGTGACATGGAAGACATGGAGGAGTGAAATGGAGGTGAAACATGGAAGATCGACTTTGAGGATCGACATGGAGCAGTTAAATGGATGAGTGACATGGAGGATCGACATGGAGGATCGACTTGGAAGATCGACATGGAGGAGGGACATTGAAGACAGGGAGGAGTGACATGGAGGGGCGACATGGAGGTGTGAAATAGAGTATCAACTTGGAGGAGTGACATGGAGGAGGTTTATGGAGGAGTGACATTATGGAGTGACTTTCTGGAGGGACATTCTGGAGTGAGATGGAGGTATCGACATTGAGGAGTGACAAGGAGGAGTGACATTCTGGAGTTAAATTCTGGAGTGACATTCTGGAGTGACATGGAGGAGCAACATTCTTGGGTGACATGGAGGAGTGATATGGACGAGCAGGGAAGAGCAACATGGAGGACCGACACGGATGAGGTACATGGGGGAGTGACATGGAAGACATGGAGGAGTGACATGGTGGAGCAACATGTAGGATCAAAATGGAGGATCAACATGGAGAAGTGACATGGAGGAGTGACAAGGAGGAGTGACATGGAGGAAATATATGGAGGAGCGACATCGAGCAGTGACATGGAAGTGTGACATGGAGGATCAACATGGAGGATCGACATGTAGGATTGACATGGATGAGCGACATGGCGAAGTGACGTGGAAGACAGGGAGGAGTGACATGGAGGAGCGACATAGAGGATCGATATGGAGGAGTGATATAGAGGAGGGACATGGAGGAGTGACATGGAGGAGGGACATGGAGGAGTAACATTCTGGAGTTAAATTCTGGAGAGACATTCTGGATTGACATGGAGGAGCGACATAGTGGAGTGATTTGGAGGATCAAAGAGGAGTGACATGGAGGATCGACATGTGTCGACATGGAAGACCGAAATTGATTAGTGACTTGGAGGAGTGACAAAGAGGAGCGACATGGAGGAGTTACATGGAGGAGTGACATTTTGGAGGGACATTCTGGAGGGAGATTCTGGAGTGACATGGAGGAGCGACATTCTGGAGTGACATTCTGGAGTGACATGGTGAGATATGGAGGTTTGATATAGAAGAGTAACATGAAGGATCTAAATGGAGGAGCTACATGTAGGAGGTACATGGGGGAGTGACATGGAAGACATGGAAGAGTGACATGGTGTAGCAACATGGAGGATCGACATGGAGGAGCGACATCGAGCAGTGACATGGAAGTGTGACATGGACAAGTGAGATGGAGGATCGACATGGAGGAGTGACATGGAGGTGTGACATTCTGGAGTTAAATCTTGAGTGATATTCTGGAGTGACATCAGGAGCGACATTCTGGAGTGACATGGAGGAGCGACATGGTGGAGTGATATGGAGGAGCAATGAGGAGCCATAGGGAGGATCGACATGTGTCGACATGGAAGACATGGAAGAGTGACATGGAGGATCGACATGGAGGATCGACATGGAGGATTGACATGGAGGAGTTACATGGAGGACTGACATGGAAGACAGGGAGAAGTTACCGAGGGGCGACATGGAGGTCTGAAATAGCGGATCGACATGGAGGAGGTATATGGAGGAGTGAAATTCTGGAGTGACTTTCTGGAGGGACATTCTGTAGTGACATGGAGGTATCGACATGGAGGAGTGACAAGGAGGAGTGATATGGAGGAGGGACATGGAGGAGTGACGTTCTGGAATTAAATTCTGGAGAACCATTCTGGAGTGACATGGAGGAGCAGCATTCTGGGGTGACATGGAGGAGATACATGGAGGAGTGATATGGAGGAGCAGGGATGAGAGACCTAGAGGATCGACATGGAATAGTCACATGGAGGAGCAAAATGGACGAGTGACATGGAACACATGGTGGAGTGACATTGAGGATCGACATTGAGGATCGAAATGGAGGATTTACATGAAACAGTGACATGGAGGAGTGAAATGGAAGTGTGACATGGGTTAGGGTTAGGTGACATGGAGGAGCTCCATGGCGGATTGACATGGAGGAGAGACATGGCGGAGTGACATGGAGGAGTAACATGGAGGATTGACGTGGAAGACAGGAGTGACATGGAGGAGGGAAATAGAGGATCAACATGGAGGAGTGGCATTCTGGAGTGACATTCTTGAGGGACATTCAGGAGTGACATGGAGGAGCGACATGGAGGAGGAACAAGGAGGAGTAACATTCTGGAGTTAAATTCTGGAGTGACATTTTGGAGTGACATGGAGGAGCGACATTCTGGAAGGACATGGAGGAGCGACCTAGAAGATCGACATTGAGGAGTAATATGTTGGATCCACATGGAGGAATGACATGGAGGATCGACATGGAGGAGCGACATTGAGGATCGACAGTGAGGAGCGACATTGAGGAGCTACAAGAAGGAGCGACATCACGGAGCGACATGGAAGTCTGACAATGAATGGGTACATTCTGGAGGTACAGGGTGGAGCGACATTTTGGAGTGACATGGAGGAGCGACATTCTGGATTGACATGGAAGATCGACATGGAGGAGTAACATGTAGGATCTAAATGGAGGAGTGACATGGAGGATTGACATGGAGGAGCGATATGGAGGAGCTATATGGAGGAGTGACATAGAAGACTGACATGGAGGAGTGATATGGAAGACAGAGAGGAGTGACATGGAGGGTCGACATGGAGGAGTGACATGGAGGAGGAATATGGAGGAGTATCATGGAGGAGCGACATTGAGGAGTGACAAGAAGAAGTGACATGGAGGAGTGACATGTAGGATCGACATGGAGGAGTGACATGGAGGAGTGACATGGAGGAGTGTCATGGAAGACATGGAGTAGTGACATGGAGGAGTTACATTGAGGAGTCACAGGAAGGAGGTACATAGAGGAGCGACATTCTGGAGTGACATTCTGGTGTGACATGGAGAAGCGATATGGAAGAGTAACATGGAGGAGTAAGAATGAGCGACATGGACGATCGACATGGAGGAGTGACATTTAGGACTGACATGGAGGATCGATATGGAGCATTGATATGAAGGAGTGACATGGAGGAGCGACATGGAGGAGTGACATGTAGGATCGACATGCAGGAGTGACATGGAGGAGTGTCATGGAAGACATGGAGTAGTGACACGGAGGAGTTACATTGAGGAGTCACAGGAAGGAGGGACATGGAGGAGCAACATTCTGGGTTGACATGGAGGAGTGACATGGAGGAGCAAGGATGAGGGACATGGTGGATCGACATGGAGGAGTGACATGGAGTATTAACTTGGAGGAGTGACATGGAGAATCGACATGGAGGAGTGACATGGAGGAGTGACTATGAGGAGTGACAAGAAAAACTGACATGGAGTATTGACATGGAGTATTGACATGGAGGATTGACATGGAGGAGCGACATGGAGGAGTGACATGTAGGATCGACATGCAGGAGTGACATGGACGAGTGACATGGAGGAGTGACATGGAGGAGTGTCATGGAAGACATGGAGTATTGACATGGAGGAGTTGAATTGAGGAGTCACAGGAAGGAGGAACATAGAGGAGCAACCTTCTGGGGTGACATGGAGGAGTGACATGGAGGAGCAAGGATGAGCGACATGGAGGATCGACATGGAGTAGAGACATGGAGTAGCAAGTTGGAGGAGCAACATCTAGGATCTACATGGTGGATCGACATGGAGGAGAGACATGGAGTAGCAACTTGGAGGAGTGACATGGAGGAGCTACATTCTGGTTGACATTCTGGAATAACATTCTGGAGTGACATGTTGGAGTGACATTCTGGAGTGACATGGAGGAGTGACATGGAGAAGCAACTTGGTGGAGTGACATGGAGGATCTACATGGAGAAGCGACATGGAGGAGCGACATCTAGGATCTACATGGAGGAGCAACATGGAGGAGTGACATGGGGGAGTTACATGCAGGATCGACATGGAGTAGTGACATGGAGAATCGACATGGAGGACTGACATGGAGCAGTGATATTAAGGAGTGGCATGGAGGAGTGACAGGGAGGAGCGACATGGAGGATAGACATGGAAGATTGACATGGAGGAACAACATGGAGGAGTGACATGTAGGATCGACATGCAGGAGTGACATGGAGGTGTGACTTGGAAGAGTAACATGGAGCATGATATGAAGGAGTGGCATTGAGGAGCGACATGGAGGATTGACAAGGAGGAACAACATGGAGGAGTGACATGTAGGATCGACATGCAGGAGTGACATGGAGTGACAGGAGGAGTGTCATGGAAGACACAGGAAGGAGGGACATGGCGGAGCAACATTCTGGGTTTACATTCTGGAGTGACATTCTGGAGTGACATACTGGAGTGACATCCTTGAGTGACATCCTTGAGTGACATTATATATATATATTCTGGAGTGACATGGAGGATCGACATGGAGCAGTGATACGAAGGAGTGACATGGAGGTGTGACATGGAGGAACGACATGGAGGAGTGACATATAGGATCGACATGCAGGAGTGACATGGAGGAGTGACATGGAAGAGTAACATGGAGGAGTGACATGGAGGAATTACATGGAGGAGTCACAGGAAGGAGGGACATGGGAAGGAGGGACTCCTCCATGTTGTTCCTCCATGTCAATCCTCCATGTCGATCCTCCATGTCACTGCTCCATGTCACTCCTCCATTTCGATTGTCCATGTCGTTCATCCTTACTCCTCCATGTTACTCTTCCAAGTATCAAATCTTCATTCTGAGCTCAATTCTATGCAAAACTCTTGTTTTCATCACTAAACTCGCTTAATATGTCTTTCTCATCCAAAACCACTCAGGAACGCATTTCTCCTCCAGATACACTGAAACGTGCATTTACATGAAGAATATTTGATTTATTTACAGAAACACATCTGTTATACTGGAAACATACAAAAAAGAGAGAATATGAAAAGAAACATTGTTTTCTCAAATTTTACATTAGAATTCGCTTCCCATCATCAAATCTTCATTCTGAGCTCAATTCTATGCAAAACTCTTGTTTTCATCACTAAACTCGCTTAATATGTCTTTCTCATCCAAAACCACTCAGGAACGCATTTCTCCTCAAGAAACACTGAAAAGTGCATTTATATGAAATTTTTACATGGAATTGAGGTCAGTGTGAAGGTTTGATGCAGAAAGGCCAACTATTATGTAAAAAAATTGTAAAAATATATTCCCTTTCATTTTCATCCTGTTTTGTAAGTTTCCAATAAAAGAGATTTCTTTTGTGAAGAAATCACATCATTTTCATATAAATGCATTTTTCAGTGTTTCTTGAGGAGAAACGCTTTTCTGTGTGGTTTATTGGAGAGAAAGAGATATTAACTGATTTTAGTGATGAAAACAAGAGTTTTGCATAGAATTGAGCTCAGAATGAAGATTTGATACTTGGAAGTGAATTCTAATGTCAGATTTGAGAAAACAATGTTTCTTTTCATATTCTGTCTCTTTTTTGTATGTTTCCAGTATAACAGATGTGTTTCTGTAAATAAATCACATATTCTTCATGTAAATGCACGTTTCAGTGTTTCTTGAGGAGAAATGCGTTCCTGAGTGGTTGAGGGACATGGAGGAGTAACATTCTGGAGTTAAATTCTGAAGTGACATTCTTGAGTGACATGGAGGAGCGACATTCTGGAGTGACATGGAGGAGTGAAATGGAGGAGCGAAATTGAGGATCGAGATGGAGGAGTGACATGGAGGAGAAACATAGAAGAGTAACATGGAGGAGCTACATGAGGAGCAACATTATGGATCGACTTGGAGGACTGACATTGAGGAATGACATTCTGGAGTGACATGGAGGAGCGACATTCTGGAGTGACATGGATGAGCGACATTCTGGAGTGACATGGAGGAGCAACCTTCTGTAGTGACATTGAGGAGCGACATGGGGGATTGACATGGAGTAGTAACATGAAGGATCTAGATGGCGGAGCGACATTGAGGAGGTACATGAGAGAGTGACATGGAAGACATGGAGGAGTGACATGGAGTAGCAACATGGAGGATCAACATGGACGATCGACGATCGATATGGAGCAGTGACATGGAGGAGTGACAAGAATGAGCCACATGAAGGAGTAACAAGGAGGAGCGACATGGAGGAGTGATATAGAGGAGGGACATGGAGGAGTGACATGGAGGAGTGACATAGGAGACGGAGGAGTGACATGTAGGAGCGAAATGTAGGTGTTAAATTGAACATTGACATGGAGGAGTGATATTAAAGAGGGATATGGAGGAATTACATTCTAGAGTGACATTCTGGATGAATATTCCGGAGTTACGTGGAGGAGTGATATGGAGGATGGACATATACGATTGACATGGAGGAGGTACATGGAGGAGTTACATTCTGGAGTTAAATTCTGGAGTGACTTCTGGAGTGACATGGAGGAGCAACATTCTAGAGTGACATGGAGGAGTGATATGGATGAGCAATTAGGGGCGACATGGAGGAGCGACATGGAGCAATGACATGGAGGATTGACATGGAAGAGGGACATGGAGGACTGACATTCTGGAGTTATATTCTGGAGGGACATTCTGGAGTGACATGAAGGAGTGACATGGAGGATGGACATAGAGGATTGACATGGAGGAGGGACATGGAGGAGTGACATTCTGGAGTTAAATTCTGTAGTGAAATTCTGGAATGGCATGGAGGAGCAACATTCTAGAGCGACATGGAGGAGTAACAAGGAGGAGCAACATGGAGGATCGACATGGAGGAGCGACATTGAGCAGTCACATGGAGGATTGACGAGGATGACTGACATGGAGGATCAACAGGGAGTAGTGACAAGGAGGAGTGACATGAAGAAGTAACAAGGAGGAGTAACATGGAGGATCGACATGGAGGAGCCACATGAAGGAGTAACAAGGAGTAGTGACATGGATGACTGACATGGGTGATAGACATGGAGGAGTGACATGGAGGATCGACATGGAAGATTGACATGAAGGACGGACATGGAATAGTGACATGCTTGACATGGAAGATCGACATGGAAGATCGACATGGAGGAGCGACGTGGAGGAGCAACATTGAGGAGCGACATGGAGGACTGACATGGAGGATCGACAATTAGGACTGACATGGAGGATTGACATGGAGAAAGGACATGGAGGAGTGACATTCTGGAGTTAAATTCTGGAGTGACATTCTGGAATAGAATTGAGGAGGGACATGGAGGAGTGACATTCTGGAGTTAAATTTTGGAATGACATTCTGGAGTGACATGGAGGAGCGACATGGAGGAGTGAAATGGAGGAATAACATGGAGGATCAACATGGAAGAGTGACATGGAGGATCGACATGGAGGAGTGACATGGAGGAGTGACATGGAGGAGTGACATGGAGGAGTGACAAGGAGGAGCAACATGAAGGAGTAACAAGGAGGAGCGACATGGAGGATCGACATGGAGGATCGACATGGAGGAGCGACATGGAGGAATGACATGGAAGACAGTTAGGAGTGACATGGAGGAGCGACATTCTGGACTGACATTCTGGAGTGACATTGATGAGACATATGGAGGATTGACATAGAGGAGTAACATGAAGGATCTACACGGAGGAGCTACATGGAGGAGGTACATAGGGGAGTGACATGGAAGACATGGAGGAGTGAAATGGAGGTGAAACATGGAAGATCGACTTTGAGGATCGACATGGAGCAGTTAAATGGATGAGTGACATGGAGGATCGACATGGAGGATCGACTTGGAGGATCGACATGGAGGAGGGACATTGAAGACAGGGAGGAGTGACATGGAGGGGCGACATGGAGGTGTGAAATAGAGTATCAACTTGGAGGAGTGACATGGAGGAGGTTTATGGAGGAGTGACATTATGGAGTGACTTTCTGGAGGGACATTCTGGAGTGAGATGGAGGTATCGACATTGAGGAGTGACAAGGAGGAGTGACATTCTGGAGTTAAATTCTGGAGTGACATTCTGGAGTGACATGGAGGAGCAACATTCTTGGGTGACATGGAGGAGTGATATGGACGAGCAGGGAAGAGCAACATGGAGGACCGACACGGATGAGGTACATGGGGGAGTGACATGGAAGACATGGAGGAGTGACAATGTGGAGCAACATGTAGGATCAAAATGGAGGATCAACATGGAGAAGTGACATGGAGGAGTGACAAGGAGGAGTGACATGGAGGAAATATATGGAGGAGCGACATCGAGCAGTGACATGGAAGTGTGACATGGAGGATCAACATGGAGGATCGACATGTAGGATTGACATGGATGAGCGACATGGCGAAGTGACGTGGAAGACAGGGAGGAGTGACATGGAGGAGCGACATAGAGGATCGATATGGAGGAGTGATATAGAGGAGGGACATGGAGGAGTGACATGGAGGAGGGACATGGAGGAGTAACATTCTGGAGTTAAATTCTGGAGAGACATTCTGGATTGACATGGAGGAGCGACATAGTGGAGTGATTTGGAGGATCAAAGAGGAGTGACATGGAGGATCGACATGTGTCGACATGGAAGACCGAAATTGATTAGTGACTTGGAGGAGTGACAAAGAGGAGCGACATGGAGGAGTTACATGGAGGAGTGACATTTTGGAGGGACATTCTGGAGGGAGATTCTGGAGTGACATGGAGGAGCGACATTCTGGAGTGACATTCTGGAGTGACATTGATGAGAGATATGGAGGTTTGATATAGAAGAGTAACATGAAGGATCTAAATGGAGAAGCTACATGTAGGAGGTACATGGGGGAGTGACATGGAAGACATGGAAGAGTGACATGGTGTAGCAACATGGAGGATCGACATGGAGGAGCGACATCGAGCAGTGACATGGAAGTGTGACATGGACAAGTGAGATGGAGGATCGACATGGAGGAGTGACATGGAGGAGTGACATTCTGGAGTTAAATCTTGAGTGATATTCTGGAGTGACATCAGGAGCGACATTCTGGAGTGACATGGAGGAGCGACATGGTGGAGTGATATGGAGGAGCAATGAGGAGCCATAGGGAGGATCGACATGTGTCGACATGGAAGACATGGAAGAGTGACATGGAGGATCGACATGGAGGATCGACATGGAGGATCGACATGGAGGAGTTACATGGAGGACTGACATGGAAGACAGGGAGAAGTTACCGAGGGGCGACATGGAGGTCTGAAATAGCGGATCGACATGGAGGAGGTATATGGAGGAGTGAAATTCTGGAGTGACTTTCTGGAGGGACATTCTGTAGTGACATGGAGGTATCGACATGGAGGAGTGACAAGGAGGAGTGATATGGAGGAGGGACATGGAGGAGTGACGTTCTGGAATTAAATTCTGGAGAACCATTCTGGAGTGACATGGAGGAGCAGCATTCTGGGGTGACATGGAGGAGATACATGGAGGAGTGATATGGAGGAGCAGGGATGAGAGACCTAGAGGATCGACATGGAATAGTCACATGGAGGAGCAAAATGGACGAGTGACATGGAACACATGGTGGAGTGACATTGAGGATCGACATTGAGGATCGAAATGGAGGATTTACATGAAACAGTGACATGGAGGAGTGAAATGGAAGTGTGACATGGGTTAGGGTTAGGTGACATGGAGGAGCTCCATGGCGGATTGACATGGAGGAGAGACATGGCGGAGTGACATGGAGGAGTAACATGGAGGATTGACGTGGAAGACAGGAGTGACATGGAGGAGGGAAATAGAGGATCAACATGGAGGAGTGGCATTCTGGAGTGACATTCTTGAGGGACATTCAGGAGTGACATGGAGGAGCGACATGGAGGAGGAACAAGGAGGAGTAACATTCTGGAGTTAAATTCTGGAGTGACATTTTGGAGTGACATGGAGGAGCGACATTCTGGAAGGACATGGAGGAGAGACCTAGAAGATCGACATTGAGGAGTAATATGTTGGATCCACATGGAGGAATGACATGGAGGATCGACATGGAGGAGCGACATTGAGGATCGACAGTGAGGAGCGACATTGAGGAGCTACAAGAAGGAGCGACATCACGGAGCGACATGGAAGTCTGACAATGAATGGGTACATTCTGGAGGTACAGGGTGGAGCGACATTTTGGAGTGACATGGAGGAGCGACATTCTGATTGACATGGAAGATCGACATGGAGGAAGTAACATGTAGGATCTAAATGGAGGAGTGACATGGAGGATTGACATGGAGGAGCGATATGGAGGAGTGACATAGAAGACTGACATGGAGGAGTGATATGGAAGACAGAGAGGAGTGACATGGAGGGTCGACATGGAGGAGTGACATGGAGGAGGAATATGGAGGAGTATCATGGAGGAGCGACATTGAGGAGTGACAAGAAGAAGTGACATGGAGGAGTGACATGTAGGATCGACATGGAGGAGTGACATGGAGGAGTGACATGGAGGAGTGTCATGGAAGACATGGAGTAGTGACATGGAGGAGTTACATTGAGGAGTCACAGGAAGGAGGTACATAGAGGAGCGACATTCTGGAGTGACATTCTGGTGTGACATGGAGAAGCGATATGGAAGAGTAACATGGAGGAGTAAGAATGAGCGACATGGACGATCGACATGGAGGAGTGACATTTAGGACTGACATGGAGGATCGATATGGAGCATTGATATGAAGGAGTGACATGGAGGAGCGACATGGAGGAGTGACATGTAGGATCGACATGCAGGAGTGACATGGAGGAGTGTCATGGAAGACAGGGAGTAGTGACACGGAGGAGTTACATTGAGGAGTCACAGGAAGGAGGGACATGGAGGAGCAACATTCTGGGTTGACATGGAGGAGTGACATGGAGGAGCAAGGATGAGGGACATGGTGGATCGACATGGAGGAGTGACATGGAGTATTAACTTGGAGGAGTGACATGGAGGATCGACATGGAGGAGTGACATGGAGGAGTGACTATGAGGAGTGACAAGAAAAACTGACATGGAGTATTGACATGGAGTATTGACATGGAGGATTGACATGGAGGAGCGACATGGAGGAGT